>NW_011500962.1:0-53594 GCF_000495115.2 Populus euphratica | reverse complement strand
TTTTGGGCAGACAAGAGAAGATAAGGATTGTCACCAAGTCAAGAGTTGGTCACCCACTCATTAATTAGTCATCAAATCAATAGTTCCCACTTTTGTCCTATAAAAGGAGGCATTTTCCATGCATTTAGGCATCTTGGTCTTACCTCTCCATCCATAAAAAGTAGACCTAAATCTGAGATCTATAGCTCCAGATATGACCCAATTACCGAACAGTGTTCCGGTTTGGATTGCACCGACATCTCTTTTCTAAGTTTGGCCATCTCTCCAAGTTTGGCCGTCTCTTTATCCTTTCAATTTTAGTTCTTAAATTCATCAATCAATCCTTTCATTTATGTGATAGGCCTACATTTAAAATGAAAATTTACCATAAATTAAAGGTATCTTATATTATTAGATATATTATTATAAAACATGCTTTAGTTAAGGAGTGACTGATACTTCAAGTGCAAAATGATGATAGAACACCTTGATAAAAATACACTTTTAAGTATCAATCAGTATTTTTTGTAATGTTTATGCTTCGCTTTCCTTAATATCAAGTTTATGCCTTTCAATTCCTTTCCTTTGCTTTGTTAACTCTTATCTTATTTATGTTCTTATTTTGTTTATTTATTTTTCTTTCTTGCATTATGTCAAGGTGAAAAGGTTACATTAATGGTGTAAGAATAAGTATAGTGTAAACTTAATATGGACTTTAATGTTTGACACTAACATGTTTTACATTTGTTATCTTGTTCACTCTTTAATACTTTGCTTGTTAAATGACTAATCTTGATTTATGTTGTATAACACTTGGTACAACAAATGCTTGGTGCTTTCATAACCCTTACTATATGGTATAACCGACACCTGAGCTATGAAAGGAACTTGATTTGTTGTTAACATAAGTTATAATCATGAATGCTTGATGAAATTTACAAGTATTAGCATTAATTGAATAAGATGACTAACGTAATCATGTTAACAATCTATAATCAGATTGGAACCTCCTTTGTGTGTGGTTTCCAATTGAACAATAAGAGTTTATACTATACTTATTTGACATACCATTAGTGGAACCTCTAACCTTAACATTTGTTATTATCATTGTTTAATCCTTACATTTATATTCCATCTTGAAGTTCTCATCTTCTTTTTCTTTTTCTCCTTTTTTTTCTTAATTATTATTATTATGATTATTATTAGTATTAGTATTACTACTACTACTATTACTATTATTATTATTATTATTGCTACTATTATTATTGTTGTTGTTATTATTACTATTATTGTTGTTTATAATTTGTACAATTAACCTCCCTATGGTTCGACCCCGGTCTTGCCGGGTTATTTATTACTTCGACACTCCTGCACTTGGGAGGAGACATCAATCTTTTAGTGGTGTCAATTGACCATGTGAATTGATTGAAGAATCCTCAACAATGGGAATGTTACCAACAACACAATGTCGGGCCAGGGAGAAGCTAATGCTCTCAATGAAATAACCAATGGAGAAAAGGGCAGTGACTATTGGGAAACTCAAACCAAGCTTATCTTGGAGAACTAAACAATATGGGTCAGCTTGAGTAGATTTGAAAGATGCGTGAATCAAAAGAGCTTACTAAAATTCAAGATCCTCAAACAAGATGAATGGGGGATCTATATTTCAAAAGGTAAGATGCATTGCATATCATCTAACTTCACAAGCATTGCATATTTGTTTTGTAGATATTTCACGAAACAAAATTCCCAACGAGATCCAATGAGATTCAGACGAAATGAAGTTCTTCTAATCACATCAAATATGGCAATTTCATGAAAGCAAAATTCATAAAATGAAGACAAGAAAGATGGATTTTTATTCATGGAAAAAGGGTTTACAAGTACAAATGTTAAATAGTACGAGGATGATTAGGGATATTTTCATCTTGGTGATCAATCAAGCCTCGAAATTCTTTAAATTGTCTACGTATATGCTCCATCTCTTCCTCGAATTCGAGGTGTCGTGTGTTAACATAGTCTTTTCAAAAGTCAACACGTGTATTCAGCTCTTGGTTTCTCCTCTCCAAGTCGTTTCTGTGATGTCTTTCATCACGGAGTCTATTCCTTAAATTCTCGATCAGATAATGGAGATCAAGAACCTGAATATTCAACTCAAGTCTTTTGAAGATGCTCTGCAACGTTCACCAAAGACGAAGTAGCTCTGATACTGAGAGCAAGTGACTAATTCACTACTTCAATATCGCTCCTAGCTGCCAGCATTGTTTCATCATGGGGAAGGATCATGTCTCTAGCCACAGCTACAGCAATATCTTCATTGTCCATTATAGTATCTTCTATTGTAACTGGATGACCATTCACTTCAAAAGTAGTACGCCAAACTACATGCTCTACTGTAGGAACAAGATTTGGGTTATCATTGGAAGAAGAGGAAGACATGATTAAAGCTTCAAGAGTTGAGAACTTTGAAAGGCTTGAAATACAAGAAGTTGATGATGTCTGTCACCAAATACTGCGTGATTTATAAGGATTCTACTCCTACTATTATTTTGAACAAAAGATCAAATCTCAACTGTAGATATAAGACTTTCTTGAGAAGCTTTCATCATCTCTGAAATCGATTTACAAATCAGATCTCAACCGTAAATATAAGACTTTCTTGAGAAGCTTTCATTATCTCTGAGATCGATTGCAAATCAGATCTCAACCGTAGATATAAGACTTTCTTGAGAAGCTTTCATCATCTTTGAGATCGATTTTACAAATCAGATCTGAGCCGTACAAATATGACTTCCTTTAGAAGTTTTCATTAACCCTGAAAATCATAGTGAAATCACTTTCATGTATTTCAGGAAACCAATGATGAAATCACTTTCATGTATTTCACAAAATCAATCTGAAATCACTTTCATGTATTTCAGGAAACCAATGATGAAATCACTTTCATGTATTTCACAAAATCAATCTGAAATCACTTTCATGTATTTCACAAAACCATTAATGAAATCACTTTCATGTATTTCACAAAATCAATATGAAATCACTTTTATGTATTTCAGAAAACCATTGTTTAAATCACTTTCATGTATTTCACAAAATCAATGATGAAATCTGACACGACGAAAAGGTTGATGTCTTCTCCCAAGTGCAAGAGTGTCGAAGTATTAAATAACCCGGCAAGACCGGAGTCGAACCACAGGGAGGTTAATTGTACAAATTATAAACAACAATTATAAACAATAATAATAATAAGAATAAGAATAATAATAATAATAATAATAATAATAATAATAGTAATAGTAATAATAATAATAATAATAATAATAATAACAATAATAATAGTAGTAGTAGTAGTAGTACTAATAATAATAATAATAATAAAGAAAGAAAGAGAAGAAGATGATGATGATGAGAACTTGGAGAAGGAATATTAATGTAACGATTAAACAATGATAATAAAAATTGTCAAGGTTAGAGATTCCACTAATGGTATGTCAAACAAGTATAATATAAACTCTTATTATTCAATTGGAAACCACACATAAAGAAGGTTCCAATTGGATTATAGATTGTTAACATGATTACATTAGTCATCTAATTCAATTAATGCTAATACTTGTAAATGTCGTCAAGCATTCATGATTATAACTTATGTTAACAACAAATCAAGTTCCTTTCATAGCTTAGGTGTCGGGTATACCATACAGTATGAACTATGAAAGTGCCAAGCATTTGTTGTACCAAGTGTTATACAACATAAATTAAGATTAGTTATTTAACAAGCAAAGTATTAAAGAGTGAACAAGATAACAAATATAAAACATGTTAGTATAAAACATTAAAGTCCATATTAAGTTTACATTATACTTATTCTTACACCATTAGTGTAACCTTTTCACCTTGACATAATTAACTTAGCTAGACATAATGAAAGAAAGAAAAATAGATAAACAAAATAAGAACATGAATAAGATTAAACTTAAATAAGTAAATGCAAGGAAATGAAAGGTATAAACTTGATATTAATGAAAACAAAGCATAAACATTACAAAAAATACAAAGAGAGAAAGCAAGAGCATGATCTTCATCTGGACACCAAGATGCCTAAATGCATGGCAAATGCCTCCTTTTATAGGCCAAAATTGGGAACTATTGATTTGATGACTAATTGATAAGTGGGTGGCCAACTTTTGACTTGGTGACAATCCTTATCTTCTCTTGTCTTCCCAAAACGTCATTGATAATGTGAAAATTGGAGCCAGTTGCAAACATGAAAGTTGTATGAAATTGTCTCAGCTTTCTTGTGTAAAAACTTCAGCTCATTTGGACTTTTAGAACTCCAGATATGGCCAAACTACCGAACAGTGCTCGGGCTGGAAGACAAATTCGGGCTTCTTTGTTGTTGCTACAATTTGGACTTGATAATGGCCTTTTTAGATCTTGGGCTCCATATGAAAGTTGTAGGCCTATGTCTTACCTTTCCATCCATATACATTGGACCTAAATCTGAGATATATAGCTCTAGATATGACCTAATTACCAAACAGTGTTCCGGTTTGGATTGCACCGACATCTCTTTTCTAAGTTTGGTCATCTCTTTATCCTTGCAATTTAAGTTCTTAAAGTCATCAATCAATCCTTTCATTTATGTGATAGACCTACATTTAAAATGAACATTTACCACAAATTAAAGGTATCTTATATTATTTGATATATTATTATAAAACATGCTTTGGTTAAGGAGTTATTGATACTTCAAGTGCAAAATGATGATATAAAACCATGATAAAAATGCACTTTTAAGTACTAATCACACCCCCCAACTAGCTTATTACTAGTCCCTAGTAATCAAAGCGTAAAATAGAAAAACAATTTGCAAATTCCACAAAGCAAGGTATTCATCATTTAACTTCCATTAATCTATCCAGATAAACAAACTCTCATTAAATTTATATATCTACTCAATACCTCTTAACAAGATATTATTAAACCTTTCTTTTGTGCTCAATGTATCAACACATAATTATGGGGCTTTTCTTGGAAGAAAACAAAATTTTTGTTCTAATGTTTAAGGTTAACTTCCTTGGGCTAGGATTATTATTTTTGTCTTTTTTTTTCTTCTTTCTTTTTTTTTAAATATATATACATATAATTTAAAAACATCATGCATCTTTAACCCATGTAACGAGCTTTCAGCTAATGACTCCCAGACCAGTTGGTCTTAGGGCATTAGGTGTTAAGACACCCCTACGAGCTTAGTAACTCGGGTCGCAGATACTGATATGTAGATAGTGCAATGTTTGATTTCCTTAAGCTTTTCTCCTTAACCCATGTAACAAGCGTTGGGCCAATAGCTCCCAACTCAGTTGACTTTAGGGTATTAGGTGTTAAAACACCCCTTCGGGCTTAATTGCTTAGGTTAGGGAGACTACGAAACCAAACTTATCTATATTTTTATTATCATCATTTTTTCTTTTCTTTTTTTTTCATGTTTTTTTTCTTAATTATATACAATCCCTTTTCCTTAGTTGTTACCTTTAAAAAAAGAACATAAATAATGTAATAATCCAATATGCAACCCACAATCATATGTTAAAGTGTGTGTGTGTAAATTAAGGTTTAAGAATACATGTTAAATAAGTATGTGAGCAGAATTAAGTGATAACAATGCGAGAGTTTGTAAATCTGAATATTTCAGGAAGTATTATAATAGACCTTGTTAAGAATGGTTAATAAGATGCGTCTCAAGAGTCACTTTAACAAAAGAGCTCCTTTACTCTACCATCCTAGTAACAACAATTATGCACATGCTTTATGAAATGAAAAACAATTTTTTTTTTTATCAACTACTACCCTCTCCCCCAACCAAAACGAGACATTGTCCTCAATGTTTTAAGGTAGAAAGATAGAGTATAGAAGATATCACCTGAAATAACGAACACCGACAAACCTGAAACACACTAAAACAAAAATAAGAAATAACAAAACACAATAATAAAACCAAAAGACACAAAAATTCACAAATGAAGGCTCAAATCCAATCTAAGCTTTTTACGGCTTTCCTTAGATGACCAATTTATGCGACTCATGGAAGGATCAATCATAGGAATGAAAGATTGTAGTTGGTCAATCAATTGTTCAGTAGTAGCAGCAGAGATTATGATTTGTCGTGTAGAAGATGTTAGAAATTCCTGTTCCACAGCATGATCAAGAAAAGACAACAATTTATCATAATAACCATTAACATTTAACAAACCTATGGGTTTATGGTGAATGTGTAGTTGAGCCCAAGAGGAAATATGAAAGATCTCTTTCAATGTGCCTAGACCACCTGGTAAAGCAATGAAGGCATCAGCATGGTTAAACATTGCATTCATTCGAGCTGACATTGTGGAGACCTGAAGTTCCTCTCCAATTGTTTTTCCAATGATGTCCCCTTGTGCCAAAGCTTTAGGGACGACCCCCAAAACTTGAGTACCTCCTAAAAATGCAGCTATTGACACACCTCCCATTAACCCAAGACTGCCTCCCCCATACACTAAATGAATCTTTCTCTCAGCTAGCACCTGACCAAGATGATTTGCTGATTCTAAAAACTCCTTTTCTTTCCCAAGACTAGATCCACCGAAAACACAAATATTTCTTATTTGATGACTTGAGGAACTTGCCATTTCTACACACTTCTGTATTTGTTGAATGTATGGGTTGAGTAGAAATGAAAGGAAGGAAAAGAGGGTTTTATAGATGAGAAAGTAGAAAGGCAATCATAACATCTATATGTAGGCCAGCTAGAGTCTTACACACTCTCTCTCTCTTTTTATTTATTTATTTATTTACTTTTGAAAAAAAAAACATGTGTATGTACACGTAGTTGTGATTGTGGCTCACATCTTCCCTTGGTTTTACGTCCAAAAACGGCTTAAACGCCCTCTATGGGTCGGGGATAGGCTTCCCATCCAGTTTTCTTAAAAACTGGCAAACAGGGTCTTTTTTAGTCAGATTCCCAAGACTAAGTTGATCATGTTCTTTATGAAATAGTAGCCATAAATCATGAATTACACGATGCACATCTCCACTAGGATGCGTCTCAAGAGTCAATAGAAGATTATCTAAAGACTCCTTACTCAGGCCATCCTTAATGAATTGTATTTTATCTTCACGGTTTATAGATACCATTCCTAAAGAACGACATTGTGTATTACAAGTCCATCTAGCACATCGATGACAGATTTTCAGTCATTTTGCACGACGTTTCTTTGCAAAAGTGCTTTTACCTGTTCCAGGCATATGTGAAATGAAGGAGTTAGAGGACTCACCTGATAATCGGAGCTTTGTTTTAATCAACCAGCGAATATCTTCAGGAATTTCATGATTCATTAACAACCTCAATCTTGCACATCTAGCATAGTAAATTTTTGTAATCGCATTCTGAGGCAAAGCGGGAAAATACTTTTTCAATTTTTCAAGATTAGTGTCCATTTTCAAATGAGAATTGGAAGAGAGATTCAAAGAATTGCACAAATATATACACAAATATCAGTTATTATGGGAAACTGAAAGAACCGACTTAAGTCACGGAGTACCGTTGTCCGCCATTTGATCGGGGTGAGAGAAACTAGCAAAAATCACTCAAAAAGAAACACAAAAACAATGTAAGAAAAACAAAATAATCAACCTTTATCTATAAGATCATTCAAACTAGTTGATTCATTTTCACTAGGAAAATTATCATAGTAAGCTTTCAAACGATGTCCATTTTCCTTAAAAATATTGTCATTCATTGTATTCTCAATATTACAGGCCCCATAAGGATTGTTCCATCTTAATCTTAGCTCTCTAGGGAATGAATAGAGTTGAGAATTATAAAACAAAACTTTTTGACCAGTGTCAACTTTTTGACAATTTTCACAAGTTTTGTAGAATGCATGCGTGTCTTTGAACATGGTGGGCCAATAAAATCCATTTTAAAATATTTTTATAGCTGTCTTTTTTGACGAAAAATAACTTCTACATGCTTCAGAATGACAAAGTTTAATGACACTACTTACCTTATTGTCGGGAATGAATCTTTGAAATATTTGATCAGGATAATATTTGAATAAGTTAGGGTCATCACAATAAAAGCTCTGCACTTCATTCAAAAACTTTTCTTTATCTTGGGTACTCCAATCAGCTGGCAAATCTCCTAAAGCAAGAAAATTGATATTTTTATCATACCAAGGTATTGGACTAAGAGAAAGTAAGGATTCGTTAGGAAAGTAATCATCGATTGGTGTGATGTTAGATGTCGAATCTGTTGTCACTATTGACAAAAGATTTGCATCAACATTTTTGGTGCGTTTTTCATCCATGATTTCTTCCTCAGAATAAATCATTTGCAAATCTTCAGATTCGTCCAATTCATTTTTACTTAAAGTAGATTCAAGGTGATCATAAACTAATTCGTCAATATGATCTACTTCTTGTAAATCATTATCATCTCCAGGTTGCTTGCAAATGTTGAAAATATTCATCTTCAATGTCATGTTTCCAAATGATAGCTTCATCAGTCCATTTTTACAATTAATCAATGCGTTAGAGGTTGCAAGAAACGGACGTCCTAAAATAACAGGAAATGAATTACATGCTTCAACAGGTTCTGTGTCCCAGACAATAAAATCCACAAGATAAATGAATTTATCAACTTGTACTAACACATCTTCAATTATTCCTCTAAGCACTTTTACAGATCTATCGGCAAGTAAAAGAGATGTAGAAGTTGGTTTTAACTCACCTAGATTGAGACTCTGAAAAACTGAATATGGAAGTAAATTCACACTAGCACCAAGATCAAGTAAGGCTCTTTTAAATTTTTGTTCTCCAATAAAGCAAGAAATTGTAGGACAACCAGGGTCTTTATATTTCAAAGTATTATTGTTTTGAAGAATGACACTTACTTGTTCGGCTAGAAAGGCTTTTTTTTCACATTCAATTTCCTCTTCACAGTGCATAGATCTTTCAAAAATTTAGCATAGGAAGGAACCTGTTTAATAGCATCCAGCAAAGGTATATTGATCCTTACCTGTTTGAAAATTTCAAAAATTTCAGAGTTCTGATTGACTTTCCTTTGTTTGGTCATGGCTTGAGGAAATGGCAGTGCTGGCCGAGAATCAGTATTTTCTTTGCAATTTTCAGATTCAACCCCTTCCTTACCCTTAGAGATTGACTCATCATCTTTCTCATAAGGTTCAAGAGAGGGTTTTTCAATAACCTTACCACTGCACAGAGTAGTGACTGATTTGACTTGATCTATGTGTTGGCTTCCGGAACTACTTGCATTTGCATTGTATTGCCCCTTGGGATTTTGTTGTGGTTGAGATGGAAACTTACCTTTGTCTTGGAAACTGAGAGCAGATGTTAATTTTGCAAGAGTATCTTTAAAATCTGTCATGTTTTGAGCAAGTTGAGTATTGATTGTCTCTTGATTTTCAATGAATGCATGCAATGTTTCCTCAAGATTTTTTCTAGGAGGTGGAGCATAAGGAGGTGCATATCCATGAGAATTTTGAAAATTATGGTGTGCTTGAAACGGTGGTTGTGAAGTTTGTGCATTGTTGTTCTCACTCTTCCAACTGAAATTTGGGTGATTTCTCCAACCAGGGTTGTATGTTTGGGAGTATGGGTTGTGGTAGCCCTTTGGAAACTGTTTAAAGCATGGGCTTGTTCATGGAGACATTCCTTAAAAGAAGGGAAGGTTGGACAATCGTTGGTTGAGTGTTCATTTGTTTCACATATTTGACACACAATGTTTTCAACAGATTTTAATTGACCACTCTTTTTCAATTCTAGTGCCTCAACTTTTCTAGCTAAAGATCCAAACTTGGCTTGAAGGTCATAATCTTCCCTAAGGTTGTACATACCTCCACTAGATGTATGAGGTTGAGTTTTACTCGGTGCCTCATAAGTACCCGCGGTGTCCCAATTTTGAGCATTTTCAGCTAACAAGTCTAAGTACTCCATTGCTTCATCAGGGTCTTTGTTTTCAAAAGTTCCATTGCACATCAATTCAACCATTTGCCTATCTTTAGGTGTTAACCCTTCATAGAAATGTGAAACCAATCTCCATGTTTCAAAACCATGATGAGGGCAAGTACTAAGCAAGTCTCGATACCTATCCCAACATTGGTAAAATGTTTCTCCTGGTTTTTGAGTGAAAGTAGTGATTTGTCTTTTGAAAGAGTTTGTTCTGTGAGATGGGAAAAACTTCTTCAAAAACTGTTGTTGCATTTCATCCCAAGCACGAATGGATCCTGGTCTTAAATTTTGTAGCCATATTTTAGCTTTATCTTTTAATGAAAAAGGAAAAAGCTTTAATCTGATGGTGTTCATGCTACAATTTAAATTATTATATGTGTTGCAGACCTCCTCAAATTTCCTTAAATGCAAGTATGGATTTTCCAATTCTAAACCATGAAAAGAAGGTAAAAGTTGAATAATGCCTGGCTTAAAATTAAAATGAGATGCATCGGAAGCAAAAACTATGCATGATGGTGCACTTGTTCTTGTAGGATTCATATGGTCTCTAAGTGTTCTAGCACGATTATTCTCATTATTCTCATTATGAAGTGATTGATTATCTTCTTCGGCCATATTTTCTGAAAATGATGAGGATACCCTACAAAGTTTACCACTTGATGTACGTGACCACACTCTCATGCACGTGTAGGAATAAAATAAAAGGAAGAAGAAAACAAAAGAAGAAGAAACAAGAGAAAAGAAACAAAGTTATATACAAGAAAAGTGAAAAGAGAAAATAAAATAAATATTATAATTTATACAAAACTTACCTCCCCAGCAACGGCGCCAAAAACTTGACACGACTAAAAGATTGATGTCTTCTCCCAAGTGCAGGAGTGTCGAAGTAATAAATAACCCGGCAAGACCGGGGTCGAACCACAGGGAGGTTAATTATACAAATTATAAGAGACAATAGTACAACAACAATAATAATAATAACAACAACAATAATAATAGTAAGAACAATAATAACAACAATGACAATAATAATAATAACTATAATAACAATAATAATAATAATAGTCGTAGTAGTAGTAGTAGTAGAGTAGTAGTAGTAGTAGTAGTAGTAGTAGTAGTAGTAGTAGTAGTAGTAGTAGTAGTAGTAGTAGTAGTAGTAGTAGTAGTAATAATAATAATAATAAAGAAAGAGAAGAAGAAGAAGATGATGATGATGAGAACTTAGAGATGAAATATTAATGTAAGGATTAAGCAATAATAATAACAAATGTCAAGGTTAGAGGTTCCACTAATGGTATATCAAACAAGTATAGTATAAACTCTTATTATTGAATTGGAAACCACACACAAAGGAGGTTCCAATCAGATTATATATTGTTAACATGATTACATTAGTCATCTTATTCAATTAATGCTAATACTTGTAAATCTCGTCAAGCATTCATGATTATAACTTATGTTAACAACAAATCAAGTTCTTATCATAGCTCAGGTGTCGGTTATACCATATAGTATGAAAACAACAAATCAAGTTTCTTTCATAGCTCAGGTGTCGGTTATACCATACATTATGGGCTATGAAAGTGCCAAGCATTTGTTGTACCAAGTGTTATACAACATAAATCAAGATTAGTCATTTAACAAGCAAAGTATTAAAGAGTGAACAAGATAACAAATATAAAACATGTTAGTATCAAACATTAAAGTCCATATTAAGTTTACATTATACTTATTCTTACACCATTAGTGTAACCTTTTCACCTTGACATAATAAACTTAGCTAGACATAATGAAAGAAAGCAAAATAGATAAACAAAATAAGAACATAAAAGTTAACTAAGTAAAGGAAAGGAAATGAAAGGCATGAACTTAATATTAATGAAAGCAACGCATAAACATTTACAAAAAATACAAAGAGAGAAAGCAAGAGCATTATCTTGATCTGGATACCAAGATGCCTAAATACATGGCAAATGCCTCCTTTTATAGGCCAAAATTGGGAAATATTGATTTGATGACTAATTGATGAGTGGGTAGCCAACTCTTGACTTGGTGACAATCCTTATCTTCTCTTGTCTGCCCAAAACGTCATTGATAATGTCAAAATTGGAGCCACTTGAAAACATGAAAGTTGTAGGCAATTGTCTCAGATTTCTTGTGTAAAACATTCAGCTTATTTAGACTTCTAAAACTCCAGATATGGCCAAAATATTGAACAGTCCTCGGGCTGTAGGACAAATTCAGGCTTGTTTGTTGTTGCTACAATTTGGACTTGAAAATGGCCTTTTTAGATCTTGGGCTCCATATGAAAGCTGTAGGCCTATGTCTTATCTTTCCATCCATATAAATTAGACCTAAATCTGAGATCTATAACTCCAGATATGATCCAATTACCGAACAGTGTTCCAATTTGGATTTCACCGACATCTCTTTTCATATGACCCATTTACCGAACAGTGTTCCGGTTTGGATTGCACCGACATCTCTTTTCTAAGTTTGGCCATCTCTTTATCCTTGCAATTTAAGTTCTTCAAGTCATCAATCAATCCTTTTATTTATGTGATAGGCCTCAATTTAAAATGAACATTTACCTTAAATTAAAGGTATCTTATATTATTAGATATGTTATTATAAAACATGCTTTAGTTAAGGAGTTATTGATACTTCAAGTGCAAAATGATGATATAAAACCATGATAAAAATGCACTTTTGAGTACTAATCAACAATAATCAATCCTTTGAATTATAAGAATACTTGCATTTAAAATGAGCATTTACCATAAATTAAAGGTATCTTATATTATGAGACTTGGTATTACAAAACAGGTTCTAGGTAAGGAGTTATTGATACTTCAAGTGCAAAATGATAATATAAAGCCTTGATAAAAATGCACTTTTAAGTAGTAATCAGTCATCCACCTAGGATGCTATTAGCCGAAGCTAGTAATTTATGCATCTCGATTATCCATTTAGGATGCCATTAGTCATAGTTAATCATTTGTTCATCTCAATTATCCACCTAGGATGCTATTAGCCGAAGCTAGTAATTTATGCATCTCCATTATCCATTTAGGATGCCATTAGTTGTAGTTAATCATTTGTTCATCTTGATCATCCACCTAGGATGCTATTAACCGAAGCTAGTAATTTATGCATCTCGATTATCCATTTAGGATGCCATTAGTCGTAGTTAATCATTTCTTCATCTCGGTCATCCACCTAGGATGTTATTAGCCGAAGCTAGTAATTTATGCATCTCGATTATCCATTTAGGATACCATTAGTCATAGTTAATCATTTGTTCATCTCGATCATCCACCTAGGATTATATTAGCTGATGCTAGTAATTTATGCATCTCGATTATCCATTTAGGATTCCATTAGTCATGGTTAATCTTTTTTTCATCTCGGTCATCCACCTAGGATGCTATTAGCTGAAGCTAGTAATTTTTGCATCTTGATTATCCATTTAGGATGCCATCAGTCGTAATTAATAATTTTTCATCTCGGTCATCCACCTAGGATGCTATTAGTCAAAGCTAGTAATTTATGCATCTCGATTATCCATTTAGGATGCTATTTTTTGAAGTTAATCAGTTATTTATTATGGTAATTCATCTAGGGTGCCATTACTGTAACTAATCCTTTATTCATCTCGAGTATTCATTTAGGATGTCATTTACCAAAGCTAATCATTTATTCATCTCAATTATCCATTTATGATGCCATTAGCCAAAGCTAATTAATCATCTATTGCGGTCATCCATTCGGATGCCATTAGCTGAAGCTAATCTTTGTTCATCTCGGCCATCCGCTTTAAATGCCATTAGCTGGAGCTAATCAATCATCTATCTCAGTCATCCATTTGGATGCCATTAGCGGAAGCTAATCTTTGTTCATCCCGGTCATCCACTTTGGAAGCCATTAGTCAGAGTTAATCAATCATTTACCTAGGTCATCCATTCGAATGCCATTAGCTGAAGCTAATCAATCGTTTGTCCTAATCCTTGATTAGTACTTAAAAGTGCATTTTTATCAAAGTTTTATATCATCATTTTGCACTTGAAGTATCAATAACTCCTTAACTAAAGCATTTTTTATAATAACATATCTAATAATATAAGATACCTTTAATTTGTGGTAAATATTTATTTTAAATGCAGGCCTATCACATAAATGAAAGGATTGATTGATGAATTTATAACTGAAATTAAAAGGACAAAGAGATGGCCAAACTTAGAAAAGAGATATGGTGCAGTCCAAACTAGAGCACTATTCTATAATTGGGTCATATCTGGAGCTGTAAATCTTGGATTTAGGTCTACTTTATATGGATGGAAAGGTAAGACATAGGCCTACAACTTTCCCCTGACTTAAAAAGGTCATTTTCAAGTCTAAATTATAGCAATAACAAAGAAGTCCAAGTTTATCCTCCAACCCATGCACTATTTAATTTTTGGCCAATATTTAGAGTTCTAGAAGTCCAAATGACCTCCATTTCTTTTTTTTGCCTGGAAAGCTGAGACAATTTCCTACAACTTTCATGTTTTCAAGTGGTTCTAATTTTGACGTTATCAACGACGTTTTGAGCAAACAAGAGAAGATAAGGATTGTCACCAAGTCAATAGTTGGCCACCCACTCATCAATTAGTCATCAAATCAATAGTTCCCAATTTTGGCCTATAAAAGGAGGCATTTACCATGCATTTACGCATCTTGGTTTCCAGATCAAGATCATGCTCTTGCTTTCTTTCTTTATATTTTTGTTATGCTTAAGTTTTGCTTTCATTAATATCAAGTTTATGCTTTTCAATTCCTTTCCTTTACTTTGTTAACTTTTATCTTATTTATGTTCTTATTTTGTTTACTTTTTTTTTTATTATGTTTAGCTAAGCTTATTATGTCAAGGTGAAAAGGTTACACTAATGGTGTAAGAATAAGAATAATGTAAACTCAATATGGACTTTAATGTTTGATACTAACATATTTTGTATTTGTTATCTTGTTCACTATTTAATACATTGCTTGTTAAATAACTAATCTAGATTTATGTTGTGTAACACTTGGTATAACAAATGCTTGGCACTTTCATAGCCCATACTGTATGGTATAACCGACACCTTAGCTATGAAAAGAACTTGATTTGTTGCTAACATATATTATAATCATGAATGCCTAACAACATTTACAAGTATTAACACTAATCGAATAAGATAACTAATGTGATCATGTTAACAATTCATAATCTGATTGGAACCTCCTTTGTGTGTGGTTTCCAATTGAATAATAAGAGTTTATACTATACTTATTTGATATACCATTAGTGGATCCTTTAACCTTGACACTTGTTGTTATCATTGTTTAATCCTTACATTAATATTCCATCTCAAAGTTCTCTTCTTCTTCTTCTTCTTCTTCTTCTTTATTATTGTTATTATTATTATTATTATTATTATTATTATTATTATTATTATTATTATTATTATTATACGATTACTATTATTATTAATAATATTATTACTATTATTATTAGTATTAGTATTTAGTGTTATTATTGTTACTATTGTTGTTGTTATATTATTGTATTTGGTGCTTGGGATGAAATGCATTAACAATTTTTAAAGCAGTTTTTCCCTTCTTACAAAACAAACTCTTTGAAAAGACAAATCACCACTTTCACTCAAAAACCAAGAGAAACATTTTACCAATATTGGGATAGATATCGAGACTTGCTTAATACTTGTCCTCATCATGTTTTTGAAACATGAAGATTGGTTTCACTTCTTTATAAAGGGTTAATACTTAGAGATAGACAAATGGTTGAATTGATGTGCAATGGAACTTTTGAAGATAAAGATCCTAATGACGCAATGGAGTAATTAGACTTGTTAACTGAAAATACTCAAAATTGAGACACCGCAAGTACTTATGAGACATCGAGTAAAACTCAACCTCATACATTTAGTGGAGGTATGTACAACCTTAGGGAAGATCATGACCTTCAAGCCAATTTTGCATCTTTAGCTAGAAAAGTCGAGGCATTGGAATTGAAAAGGAGTGGTCAATTAAAATTTATTGAAAACATTATGTCAAATACATGAAACAAACAAACACTCAACCAATGACTATCCAACCTTGCTTTCTTTTAAGAAATGCCACCATGAACAAACCTATGCCTTAAACAATTTCGAAAGGCCCAACCACAACCCATACTCGCAAATATACAACCCTGGTTATAGAAATCACCTAAATTTTAGTTGGAAGAGTGATAATAACAGTGTACAAACTTCACAACCATTGTTTCAAGCACACCATTATTTCTAAAATTCTTATGGATATGCACCTCCTTATGCTCCACCTCCTAGAAGAAATTTTAAGGAAACTTTGTATGCATTCATTAAAAAGTAAGAGACAATCAACATTCAACTTGCTCAAAACATAACAGATTTTAAAGATACTCTTGCAAAATTCACATTTCACATCTGCTCTTAGTTTTCAAGAGAAAGGTAAGTTTCCATCTCAACCGCAACAAAATCCCAAAGGGCAATACAATGAAAATGTAAGTAGTTCTAGAAGTCAACAAATGGATCAAATCAAATCAGTCATCACTCTTAGTAGTGGTAAGGTTATTCAACAACCAATTCTTGAACCCTGTGAGAAAGTTGATGAGTCAATCTCTAAGGGTAAGAAAGGGGTTGAATCTGAACATTGCAAAGAACAAACTGATTCCCCACCAGCACTTCCATTTCCTCATGCCATGACCAAATAGGAAGAAATAAAGGATGAGAAAGGCATAAAAAAATTGATGCGAATCTTTTGTTAAGGGTGATAACACAACTAAAAGATTAATGTCTTCTCCCAAGTGTAGGAGTATCGAAGTAATAAATAACCAAGTAAGACCAAGGTCGAATGATTAGTACTTAAAAGTGCATTTTTATCAAGGTTTTATATCATCATTTTGCACTTGAAGTATCAATAACTCCTTAACTAAATCATGTTTTATAATAATATATCTAATAATATAAGATACCTTTAATTTATGGTAAATGTTCATTTTAAATGTAGGCCTATCACATAAATGAAAGGATTGATTGATGAATTTAAGAACTGAAATTGAAAGGACAAAGAGATGGCCAAACTTAGAAAAGAGATGTCGGCGCAATCCAAACCGGAACACTATTCGGTAATTGGGTCATATCTAGAGCTATAGATCTCATATTTAGGTCTACTTTATATGGATAGAAAGGTAAGACATAGGCCTACAACTTTCATATGGAGCCCAAGATCTAAAAAGGCCATTTTCAAGTCTAAATTGTAGCAACAACAAAGAAACCCGAATCTGTCTTCTAGCCCGAGCACTGTTCAGTATTTTGGCCATATCTGGAGTTCTAAAAGTCAAAATGAGCTGAATTTTTTACACAAGAAAGCTGAGACAATTGCCTACAACTTTCATGTTTGCAACTGGCTCCAGTTTTGACGTTATCAATGACGTTTTGGGCAGACAAGAGAAGATAAGGATTGTCACCAAGTCAAGAGTTGGCCACCCACTCATCAATTAGTCATCAAATCAATAGTTCCCAATTTTGGCCTATAAAAGGAGGCATTTGCCATGCATTTAGGCATCTTGGTTTCCAGATCAAGATCATGCTCTTGTTTTCTCTCTTTGTTTTTTTGTAATGTTTATGCTTTGCTTTCATTAATATCAAGTTTATGCCTTTCATTTCCTTTCATTTCCTTAGTTAACTTTTATCTTGGTGATGTTCTTATTTTGTTTATTTATTTTTCTTTCTTTCATTATGTCTAGCTAAGTTTATTATGTCAAGGCGAAAAGGTTACACTAATGGTGTAAGAATAAGTATAGTGTAAACTTAATATGGCTTTAATGTTTGATACTAACATGTTTTGTATTTGTTATCTTGTTCACTCTTTAATACTTTGCTTGTTAAATGACTAATCTTGATTTATGTTGTATAACACTTGGTACAATAAATGCTTGGCACTTTCATAGCCCATACTATATGGTATAACCGACACCTGAGCTATGAAAGGAACTTGATTTGTTGTTAACATAAGTTATAATCATGAATGCTTGACGAGATTTACAAGTATTAACATTGATCGAATAAGATAACTAATGTAATCATGTTAACAATCTATAATCTGATTGGAACCTCCTTTGTTTGTGGTTTCCAATTGAATAATAAGAGTTTATACTATACTTGTTTGACATACCATTAGTGGATCGTCTAACCTTGACATTTGTTATTATTATTGTTTAATCCTTACATTAATATTTCATCTCAAAGTTCTCATTATCTTCTTCTTCTTCTTCTTTTTCTTTATTATTATTATTATTACTACTACTACTACTACTACTACTACTACTACTACTACTACTACTACTACTACTATTATTATTACTACTACTACTACTACTACTACTACTACTACTACTATTAGTATTATTATTGCTACTATTATTATTGTTGTTGTTATTGTTGTTTATAATTTGTACAATTAACCTTTCTGTGGTTCGACCCCGGTCTTGCGGGGTTATTTATTACTTCGACACTCCTGCACTTGGGAGAAGACATCAATCTTTTAGTCGTGTCATCAAACTATAGGGAGGTTAATTGTATAAATTATAAACAACAATAATAGTAACAACAACAACAACAATAACAACAATAATAGCAATAATAGTAGTAGTAGTAGTAAAGAGGCAGAAGAAGAAGAAGTTGATGAGAACTTTAAGATGGAAGATTAACTTAAGGATTAAACAATGAAAACAATAAATGTCAAGGTTAGAGGATCTACTAATGATATGTCAAACAAGTATAGTATAAAATCTTATTACTCAATTGTTATTATTATTGTTACTATTGTTGTTATTGTTGTTGTTGTATTATTGTTATCTATAATTTATACAATTAACCTCCCTACGATTCGACCCCAGTCTTGTCAGGTTATTTATTACTTCGACACTCTTGCGCTTGGGAGAAGACATCAATCTTTTGGTCGTGTTAGTTAGTATCAAACAATAAAGTCCATATTGAGTTTACACTATACTTATTTTTACACCATTAGGGTAACCTTTTCACCTTGATATAATAAACTTAGCTAAACATAATGAAAGAGAGAAACATAAATAAATAAGATAACAATATAAATAAAATAAAAGTTAACTAAGTAAAGGAAAGGAAATGAAAGACATAAACAAGATATTAATGAAAGCAAAAATTAAGCATTGCAAAAATACAAAGAGAGAAAGTAAGAGCATGATCTTGATTTGGAAACCAAGATGCCTAAATGCATGGCAAATGCCTGCTTTTATAGGCTAAAATTGGAAACTGTTGATTTGATGACTAATTGTTGAGTGGGTGACCACATCTTGATATGGTGATAATCTTTATCTTCTTATCTGAATAAAATGTTATTGATAACATCAGAATTTGACCCAACCTTCCACATGAAAGTCCTACAAAATTATCTCAACTTTGCAGAAAAAAAAAATTCAAGTCATTTGGACTTCTAGAACTTGAGATATGGGTTAAAAACTGAACGGTGTCTGGGCTGCAGGATAGATTCGGACTTCTATATTGCTGCTAAGATTTGGACTTCTAAACAGCAAAATTGAGTCTTGACTTCATATGAAATTTTTAGCCGTATGTCTTAGATTTCCATCAATATAAAGCAAACCTAAATTTAAGGTCTACAACTCTAGATATGACCCAATTACCGAATAGTGTTCTAGTTTGGACTGCACCAACATCTCTTTTCTAAGTTTGGCTGTCTCTTTGTCCTTTCAATTTCAATACTTCAACGCATCAATCAATCTTTTTATTTGTGTGATAAGACTCAATTTAGGATGAACATTTACTATAAATTAAAGGTACCTTTATGGTATCAGACTTGTTATTACAAAATATGCTTTAGTTAAAGAGTTATTGATACTTCAAATGCAAAATGTTGATATAAAACCTTGCTAAAAATGTACTTTTAAGTACTAATCAATATCATTAACAATTCTAACCCAAATAGTTAATCAAGTTTAACATCCCTCATTTTCAGGGATGATTATGTCGATGTTAGTAAACCTTACGAATATCATTAGCCTCCGCATTCGGGACCGACTAATCAAGTTCGAGAATTGATCATCAACAAAATGTATTAATGTAATTAATATTCTTAACCCAATCAAGTACTCAAATCCATTTTAATTTCTTGTTTATTTCACGTTATCCTTTCTCTTTGTAGTTTCACCCATAGATGCAAGGACCATGAATTTAATAAGTTAGTAAATTATCGTTATGTAAAAACTATAGGTATAGAAAACTTACTAGTTGTAGAAGCTTGACTCATGCTTCCTTGTTGTTGTTGTGCCCCTCCTGCAGTCACTCTTTAAACTCCTACTATATGAGCTCATAAGAAGTTGAGTGAATGTTTCTCTTAAAAATTAGAGACCTTCTATTTAGAAAGTACAATTTCTAGTAGGAGTGTTTATTTTCGATTTTAACCATTTAAAATTTATATAACATTTAGAAGAACAACATATCTAAAATCTAGACCAATCCAATGATGAAAAGATGATATAATGATAGACAAACAAGGCTGTCTTTAAGGGTGATTTTCTAGAAATGTTCCTCTAACGACAGCCCTCAAATGAAGTTTGCTCTTGACAATCCATCCAGTTAAAATGTAAGTGAAATTGAGCATAATAACATATCCAAAAAGCAACCTAATCCAATAGTGGAAAGCCAAGATATGGTTGTCGAAGTTCCTGTCTTGTTGCCATCCCAAAACCCATAGTTTCAAATCAACTTATTCCTTCTATTTTTCTGCAAATCAAACCATTATCATGCAATTAATCTCGAAATTCAGCAAAACAATTATTCCCTTAAAATATTTAAATGAACCCTAGAATTTTAAACTCGAAGGTTTTCTTCTCTTCATGTAAGGACAAGAGAGAAAAAAAAATTACTAAAAGGCATGTTGCTTACCTTTGCTACTTTAACTTATTTAAATGAATTCTTGCAAAAATCTACAAAACTCATGTCCTCCTCTTTCAAATTCCAGCTCCTACTCTTTGTTTTTCCCAAGCTTTATAACTTTTTTAGTATAGTCACTTGATTTGTTTACTTGGATGTAATCCTCCCTAGAACACTCCCTTTTGATTTAGCTTGAAGAAAATGAAAGAAAAATGGTCTCCCTCCTATTTTCTCCTTTTATAGAGGACGTGATCTGTGTTTAAAGGAGGAGAGGGGAATATTGTTTTATATAAAATTACCAAATGCCCTTATTAATGTCCCTTGTGTCATCTTATTCAATTTACCTAATTTTGAGTACTCTATAAAGCCTTCCTAAACTTCAACTGATATGAAATTTTAATCTAAGATAAAGCAATAAGTCTGGAGATTTCTTATAAAATTTAAGTCTGATATAATGGTCGGATTAAGATTTATTATCGATACCATAAAACTAGACAATCAGTGTCTTTTATGCTAAAATCTGAATCTCATGCATTACTTTATTTAGTTAGATTCTCATGACATTTTTGCTTAATTTATACTCAATAAATTCAATATTACCACATTTATCACTAATTTGCCAAAATAATTTTTTTTTTTATCATGGATTACATATCTCCTCGTTTTTCTTATTGTTTTATCAATGAAACTCGTCACTAGTTTCACCAACGTTATGAGTTTTAAACTAAAAATCATGACCCTCATTTTGACTTCAACGATACCTTTTGTTTATGGAGATCATTCTCTCTCTCAAATGAACATTTATTATCATTTCTACTCTTTATTCATTTATTTCTTACCAAATTTTCATTACTTTAGTCCTATGTTTTTTATTTATTTATTTATGGGCGTTTACACTGGCACCATTGAATATTTGATTACGGATACTTCCAATTTTATCATTGGTAAATATTATAGAACCAAAGAAAGTATGGTATTCTTGACTTTGGTGCAAATGAATAAACTAGTAAAACTAATTGACAACGAAGCGTATATTTTTTTGAGAAATAAAAAATGTAAGTATATATCATATATCGAAGTCACATTTTTAAACAAAAATCCACAAATCAAATACATTATGAAATATATATATATGAGAGATCCATGAATAAATTCAAAAGGATTCACAAATTGTTTTAGAATTTTTTGATATCTAAAAAGACCTGTTTGACTAAATATCAAAATAAAAAAGGGTGAAATGAAAGGGGTATGGTACAAGGGTGTTTCGCCCAAAACAATTTAGGCTAGCTGGCATGAGGCCTAGGCCTAGCCTAGTCTTTTTTTTTTGGGTGGGTCGAGCCCAAGTTGGGCTTGACCTAGACCCGTCTAGCCTAGTCACTAGCCTAAACAAGCATTGTTTAGCAGGTGTGTGTGCAATGTTTACACACGCTTGCTACATGAATGAGACAATTATAATTAAATACACAGTGTTTATGCACGGTACTCGTGAATTAAAATTGTAAGCAGGGGAATGTATGAAACTTACCTGCTAACTGTTAGAGATGAAGATGATGGCAATGAAGGTGTGAGGTTGCTGGTCAAACAGACACTCTCTCCTTTGCTTCTTCTTATTTTCCTCTTCGTCTTCCCTTACCTTTTTTTTTTCTTTGTTTTTTTGCTTTGTTTCTATTGTGATCTTCTCCTAGAATGCTCTATTTCTGATGCAGTTGCTGTCGAAGATGGAGCTATGGAGTTGCTACTGAATATGAAGTCGAGGGCGTGCTGCAGGAATACAATGGTCTCACCTTTTATTTCTCTCAACTGTCCATTCATCCCCCTCTATGCTTGTGGCTTTTCTCTGGCTTTTATAAAACCAGAGAATGCCATGTGGTCGCGCCTCTAGATAATGAAGCGACCTTGCGAGACTGTTATTTAAAGATGCATAGCAGGGGCAAGGGAGGCATTTGGCCGAGAACCCTTTTTTTGCTGCTGAATTCGTGAAATGAAGATAATGAATAATGATTACCTTTTTCATCCTCGATTTCTTCTTGTCTAAAAGTTTCAAAGATGTTAAAATCATGTTTGACTTTCCTTTGTTTGGTTATGGCATGAGGAAATGGAAATATTAGTGGGGAATTAATATTTTCTTTGCAATGTTCAGGTTTAACCTCTTTGTTACTCTGAAAGATTGACACATCATCTTTCTCACAAGTTTTAAGAATGAGTTTTTCAATAACCTTACCATTATGGAGAGTAATGACTGATTGGACTTGATCCATATATTGGTGTCCAAAACTGCTAACACGACCAAAATATTGATGTCTTCTCTCAAGTGTAGGAGTGTCGAAGTAATAAATAACCTGGCAAGACCGAGGTCGAACCATAAGGAGGTTAACTATATAAATTATAAATAATAATAATAATAATAATAATAATGGTGATGGTGATGATGAGTTAAAGAGAAATTTGAGATGTAAGATTAATGTGAGGATAAAACAATGATAAAAATAATTGTCAAGGTTAAAGGATTCACTAATAGTATTTCAAATAAATATAATATAAACTCTTTTTGTTACTCAACTGGAAACCACACACAAAGAAGTTTTCAATCAAATGATTTGTCCTTAATAGTTCATTGTAAATTTCTAGCATAATCATATTAACTATCTTATTTAAGTAACATCAAAATTTTAAATATTTTCATGAATTCATGATCCTAACTTATTATAACAACAAATCAAGTTCTTTCCACAACACAATGTGTAGGTTATACCATACGGTTGGCTATAAAAGTGTCAAGCATTTGTTGTACTAAATGTTATACAACACAAATCTAGATTAATCATTTAACAAGCATGGTATTAAGAATTAGTAAGACAAAAAGATAAGACATGTTAACAACAAACTTTCTTAGATATAAAGATTAAAATCCATGTTGAGTTTATATTATTCCTATTCTAACATAATTAGTGAAACATTTTCACATTGACATAATAAACCTAGCTAAACATAATGAATAAGAGAAATATAAATAAACAACATAAGAACACTAGTAAAGGAAATGAAAAGCATAAATAAGAGATTAAGAAAAATATAACATGAAATAAAACTTAAACATTACAAAAATATAAAGAAAGAAATAAAAAGCATGATCTTGATCTGAAAACCAAGATGCCTAAATATATGGTAAATGCCTCCTTTTATAAGCTAAAATTTGGAACAGTTGATATGATGACTAATTATTGAGTGGGTGGTCAACTCTTCACTTCATGACAATCCTTATTGTTTTGTCTGTCAAAAACATCATTGTTAACATCAAAATTTGAACATATTCTTGTCATGAAAGTTCTAAGAAATTGTCTTAACTTTTCAATAAAAAAAACATTTGGTGCATTTAGACTTCTAGAACTTGAGATATGGGTTGAACACTGAACAATATCTGGACTCGGACTTCTCCTTTGTTGTTACAATTTGAACTTGAAAATAACCTTTTTGAATCTTGAACTCTCATAAAAGTTTTAGGCCCATGTTTTACCTTTCTATCTATAAATCCAAGTTCTACTTTGGAGTGAACTAGCATCTCTTTTGTAAGCTTGATCCTCTTCTTATTTTCTAAATTTTAGAAGTTAAACTCATTAATCAATCCTTTCATTGATGTAACAGACATGTATTTAAGATGAATATTTACTATAAATTAGAGGTATCTCGTAGTATTAGACATGATATTATTAAACATGCTCTAGTTAAAGAGTTATTGATACTTTAAGTATAAAATGATAATATAAAAATGTTGATAAAAATGTCCTTTAAGTACTAAACAGTTGCTTGCTCTTGAATTGTATTGTCCTTTAGGATTTTGTTGTGGTTAAGAAGGAAACTTACCTTTCTCATGAAAACTAAGAGTAGATGTGAATTTTACAAAAGTATCTTTAAAAACATGTTGATTGTTGATTGTCTCTTGCTTTTCAATGAATGCATCCAAAGTTTTCTCAAGATTTCTTCTAGGAGGGGGAATATAAGGAGATGCATATTCATGAGAATTTTGAAAATTATGACGTGTTTGAAATGGTGGCTGTAAAGTTTGTGCATTATTGTTACCACTCTTCTAACTGAAATTTAGGTGATTTCTCTAACCAGGGTTATATATTTGTGAGTATGGATTTTGATATGGCATTTCAAAACTGTTTAAAGCATTGGTTTGTTCATGGAGCCATTCATTGAAAGAAGGCAAAGTTGGACAATCATTGGTTAAACGTTTATTAGTTTCACAGATTTGACACATAATATCTTGAATAGATTTTTATTGACTACTCTTTTTAAATTCAAGTGCCTAGACTTTTCTATCTAAAGATGCAATTTTTCCTTGGAGGTCATGATCTTCCTTAATGTTTTACATTCCTCCACTAGATTTATGAGGCTGGATTTTACTCGGTGCCTCATAAGTATCTCTAGTGTCTCAATTCTGAGCATTTTTAGCTAATGAGCCGAGGTATTTCATTGCTTCATCAGGATCTTATCTTTAAAAGTTCAATTGCACAACAATTCTACCATTTGCTTATTTTTATATATTAACCCTTCATAAAAGTGTGAAACCAGTTTCTGTGTTTCAAAACCATGATAAGGACATATATTAAGCAAGTCTTTATACCTATCCCAACACTAGTAAAATATTTCTCCCAGCTTTTGAGTGAATGTGGTTATTTGATTTTTGAAAGAGTTTGTTATATGAGAAGGGAAAAACTTCTTTAAAAACTATTCTTGCATTTCATCCCAAGCACAAAAAGATCCTAGTCTCAAATTTTGTAGCCATGTTTTTGCTTTATTTTTTTTAATAAAAAGAAAAAAGCTTTAATATGATAGTGTTCATGCTATAATTTGAGTCATTACAAGTGTTACGAACTTCCTCAAATTCTCTTAAATACAAATATGGATTTTCTAAATCTAAACTATGAAAAGTAGGTAAAAGTTGAATAATACTTGCTTTAAAATTAAAATGAGATGCATTAGGAGGGAAAACTATACATGAGGGTGCACTTGTTCTTCTTAGATTCATATGGCCTCTAAGTGTTCTAATACGATTATTCTCATTATTCTTCAGCCATGCTTTATAAAGAAGATGAAAATACCATACAAAGTCTATCACTTAATGTATATGTCCAAACTCTCATGCTAGTGCAAAAAGGAAAGAAAAGAAGAAAAAATTAAAAAAACAAATAAAAGTGAAAACAAAAGAAAATAAAAGAAAATATATAACTTATACAACAACTTACTTCCCCGGTAATGGTGCCAAAAAAACTTGACACGATCAAAAGATTGATGTATTATCCCAAGTACAAGAGTGTTGAAGTAATAAATAACTTATTGATACTTAAAAGTCCATTTTTATCAAGGTTTTATATTATCATTTTGCACTTGAAGTATTAATAACTCCTCAACTAAAGTATGTTTTATAATAACATATCTAATAATATAAGATATCTTAATTTGAGGTAAATGTTTATTTTAAATGCAGGTCTATCACATAAATGAAAGGATTGATTGATGAGTTTAAGAACTGAAATTGAAAGGACAAAGAAATGGCCAAACTTAGAAAAGAAATGCCAGTGTAGTACAAATCAGAACACTGTTTGATAATTAGGTCATATCTGGACCTGTAGATGTCAGATTTAAGTCTACTTTATATGGATAGAAAGGTAAGATATAGGTCTACAACTTTAATATGGAGCCAAAGATTTTAAAAGGTCATTTTCAAGTCCAAATTGTAGCAACGACAAAGAAGTCTGAATATGCCCTTTAGCCCGAACACTGTTTATTGTTTGACCCATATCTAGAGTTATAGAAGTAAAAATGACCTCCATTTTTTTTCCCTTGAAAGCTGAGACAATGTCCTATAACTTTAATATGTTTAAATGGTTCCAATTCTAACGTTATCAATAATATTTTGGGCAAACAAGAGAAGATAAGAATTGTCATCAAATCAACAGTTAGCCACCCACTCATCAATTAATCATCAAATCAATAATTTTCAATTTTGTCTTATAAAAGAAGGCATTTGTCATGCATTTAGACATTTTGGTCTCCATATCACGATCATGCTCTTGCTTTCTCTCTTTGTATTTTTGTAATACTTAAGTTTTATTTTCGTTAATACCTTGTTTATACCTTTCAATTCATTTCCTTTACTTAATTAACTTTTATCTTATTTATGTTTTTATCTAGTTTATTTATGTTTCTCTCTTTCATTATGTTTAGCTAAGTTTATTATGATAAGGTGAAAAGGTTATACTAATGGTGTAAGAATAAGTATAGTGTAAACTTAACATGGACTTTAATGTTTGATACTAACATGTTTTTTATTTGTTATCTTGTTCACTCTTCCTTTAATGTTTGATACTAACATGTTTTGTATTTGTTATCTTGTTCACTCTTTAATACTTTGCTTGTTAAATGATTAATCTTGATTTATGTTGTATAACACTTGGTACAACAAATGCTTGGCACTTTCATAGCCCATACTGTATGGTATAACCGACACCTGAGCTATGAAAGGAACTTGATTTGTTGTTAACATAAGTTATAATCATGAATGCTTGACGAGATTTACAAGTATTAGCATTAATCGAATAAGATGACTAATGTAATTATGTTAACAATCTATAATCAGATTGGAACCTCCTTTGTGTGTGGTTTCCAATTGAATAATAAGAGTTTATACTATACTTGTTTGACATACCATTAGTGGAACCTCTAACCTTGACATTTGTTATTATCATTGTTTAATCCTTACATTAATATTCTATCTCAAAGTTCTCATCTTCTTCTTCTTGTTCTCCTTCTTTTTTCTTTATTATTATTACTACTACTACTACTACTATTACTACTACTACTATTATTATTTATATTATTATTGCTACTATTGTTATTGTTCTTGTTATTATTGTTGTTGTTTATAATTTGTACAATTAACCTCTCTGTGATTCGACCCCGGTCTTGCGGGGTTATTTATTACTTCGACACTCCTGCACTTGGGAGAAGACATCAATCTTTTCATCGTGTTAGCTAGTTTTGATGAAAGTTGTAGGAAATTGTCTCAACTTTCCAACAAAAGAATAATCAGTACATTTGGACTTTTAGAACTCGAGATATGGGCTGAACACTAAACAGTGTCTGGACTACAGACATATTCTTACTTCTCTGTTGTTGCTACAATTTGAACTTGAAAATGACCTTTTTGAATCTTATACTCTTCATAAAAGTTTTAAGGTTATGTCTTTGCTTTCCATCCATATAAACTAGACTTAAATCCAAATTCTACAGCTCCAGTTATGATCCAATAACCAAATGGTATTCCAGTTTGAATAGAACTAATATCTCCTCTCCAAGCTTAGCCCTTTCTTTGTCTTCTCAATTTCAATAGTTATACAAATCAATCAATCCTTTAAATCGTGAAACATGGCTGCATTTAAAATAATATTTATCATAAATTAAAGATATCTTATATTATCAAACTTGTTATTATAAAACATGCTTAAGTTATGGAATTTAATGTTAATTTAAGTGCAATATAATAATATAAAGCCTTAATAAGAATACACTTTTAAGTACAAATCACACATGTTCAAACATTATCCTAATTAATTGATCCATATCGTTATATGCAAGGTACATATGTTCATTCAAACATTATCCTAATTAATTGGATTCATACCAATGCATGTAAGGTACTCTTATTCATTCAAATAATATCATCAAAAGTTTGATACATATCAATATAAGCAAGGTACTCGTTTCTATTCCAATTTTATCATAACAAGTTGATACACATCAATATACGCAGGATATTCATATTCATTCCAATATTTATCAAAGCAATAAAATAATAAATTATGAAATTTATCAATAAGTTTACACATATTAAAAAGACAAGGTGCAATACATCTATTTGTTTCCCCATCCAACCTAGTCCCGTCAACTACCGATGACCCTACTCCAGGCATCTCTTCTGCTTGAGAATCAAGAGATATCAATACCCTCTTATAATTTTATCACAATATGCATTCTTATACTATTGCAATCTCATTCACATGAATTCATTGCATCTCTTAGTTTTATTTTTCAATTATTTTGCTTCAACTACCTCATTACACTTCTTACATCAGTTTTCATTTGAGAGCATTGTGGCTTGACTCGTTGGAAAGGTAAGACATGATTCTACAACTCTATTGAAGGATGAAAAGCCTAGTTCTCCCCTTAAGACCCTTGAAATTATTTGTTATAGTACTCAATATAATTTATCTAATACAAGATAGTTCAACCTTTCTTCCATTTTCAATCGTTATCTAGAGTTTCTATAACTTTAAATTAAATGAGGTTAGTTTGTTTGAAAGATATAACATCCATGCCTACAATCTTTGTTAAGAAACTAATATTAAATTTTATCATTTGGGTGCCCTAACCTTAGCTGAAAGTTAGGTTACCAAATTTTTCAGTCCCAATACATGGATTGAACAACTAATATCTCACTTTTCCTATTATCAACTTGTTTTTACATTAATATCCTAAAGTTTATATATATCATCATCACTTATTCATGTTTCTATTACCACTTTTTCCTATCAAACTTCTTTAGAATCCATATTTTCCATAAAGTCCTTTCTATAGGTGGCTTGCCCCTACTTTTCATTCCTCATCCCCATAATCTAGTCCTCACTTTTTCATTAAGTACTTCATTTAACACCAATATATTTATGTCATGTCTACCATTTCATCTTCCTTACCAACAATCTGGTAGAACATGCCTAAGGAAAGACACCAAGGATTTTCTTCAATTTAAATCATAATTAGCATGCTGTTAATGGTTAAATTCAAATCAAGCCATCATACTTTCCATTTATTTCATTCTTACTAACCTAATTTAAACAAAATTTTTAACAAGGTTAAATGACACGACTAAAAGATTGATGTCTTCTCCCAAGTGCAGGAGTGTCGAAGTAATAAATAACCCGGCAAGACCGGGGTCGAACCACAGGGAGGTTATTTGTACAAATTATAAATAACAATAATACAATAACAATAACAATAACAACAACAACAACAACAACGAACCACAGGGAGGTTAATTGTACAAATTATAAACAACAATTATAAACAACAATAATAGTAATAACGATAATAATAATAATAGTAGTAGTAGTAGTAGTAGTAGTAGTAGTAGTAATAGTAGTAATAATAGTAGTAGTAGTAGTAGTAGTAGTAGTAGTAGTAGTAGTAGTAGTAGTAGTAGTAGTAGTAGTAGTAATAGTAGTAGTAGTAGTAGTACTAATAATAATAATAATAAAGAAATAGAAGAAGAAGAAGAAGATGAGAACTTTGAGATGGAATATTAATGTAAGGATTAAACAATAATAATAACAAATGTCAAGGTTAGAGATTCCACTAATGGTATATCAAACAAGTATAGTATAAACTCTTATTATTGAATTGGAAACCACACACAAAGGAGGTTCCAATCAGATTATATATTGTTAACATGATTACATTAGTCATCTTATTCAATTAATGCTAATACTTGTAAATCTCGTCAAGCATTCATGATTATAACTTATGTTAACAACAAATCAAGTTCCTTTCATAGCTCAAGTGTCAGTTATACCATACATTATGGGCTACGAAAGTGCCAAGCATTTGTTGTACCAAGTGTTATACAACATAAATCAAGATTAGTCATTTAACAAGCAAAGTATTAAAGAGTGAAGAAGATAACAAATAGAAAACATGTTAGTATCAAACATTAAAGTCCATATTAAGTTTACATTATACTTATTCTTACACCATTAGTGTAACCTTTTCACCTTGACATAACTAACTTAGCTAGACATAATGAAAGAAAGGAAAACAAATAAACAAAATAAGAACATAAAAGTTAACTAAGTAAAGGAAAGGAAATGAAAGGCATAAACTTGATATTAATGAAAGTAAAGCATAAACATTACAAAAAATACAAAGAGAGAAAAGAAGAGCATGATCTTGATCTGGAAACCAAGATGCCTAAATGCATGGCAAATGCCTCCTTTTATAGGCCAAAATTGGGAACTATTGATTTGATGACTAATTGATAAGTGGGTGGCCAACTTTTGACTTGGTGACAATCCTTATCTTCTCTTGTCTGCCCAAAACGTCATTGATAACGTCACAATTGGAGCCAGTTGTAAACATGAAAGTTGTAGGCAATTGTCTCAGTTTTTTTGTGTAAAACATTCAGCTCATTTGGACTTCTATAACTCCAGATATGGCCAAAATACCGAACAGTGCTCGGGCTGGAAGACAGATTCGGGCTTCTTTGTTGTTGCTACAATTTGGACTTGATAATGGCCTTTTTAGATCTTGGGCTCCATATGAAAGTTGTAGGCCTATGTCTTACCTTTCCATCCATATAAATTTGACCTAAATCTGAGATCTGTAGCTCCAGATATGACCCAATTACTGAATAGTGTTCCGGTTTGGATTGCACCGACATCTCTTTTCTAAGTTTGGCCATCTCTTTATCCTTGCAATTTAAGTTCTTCAAGTCATCAATCAATCCTTTCATTTATGTGATAGATCTGCATTAAAAATAGACATTTACCATAAATTATAGGTATCTTATATTATTAGATACATTATTATAAAACATATTTTAGTTAAGGAGTTATTGATACTTCAAGTGCAAAATAATAATATAAAACCATGATAAAAATGTACTTTTAAATACTAATCAATTACAAAAAAAAGAGCTCTCAAGCCTCAATAGCTGCTAGAGAGAGAATCTAGAGGGAGATGCTCTCCTTCTTCTTGAAGTCATTCTCCTTGTGATGTGCAGCCACTGATTTCTATTGGAGCTTCTTCCTTCGTTGTTTAATTCTGGCCCTTATAGCCACGAATAACAAGAAATTAGTGTTTATCTCCTTTTGGACTCTACAGCTCTAGGTGGCGTCTCAGTTTAAAAATACAAAGTAATTAGTGTGTTTCTCCTCTTGGGTTCAACAAACCCAAGGGAAGTCCCGGTCTCTCTTTTATTACCACACGGTAATAGTTTTGGATCTGCCTTCAGTAGATCAAACCGTCTCAGCCCAAACAGGAGGCTCCAGTGGCTATGGGGATGAAAGTGTATCTCCCTATAAGCACTGTTCCATGGTGGAGGGTTGTTTCGATGATGATCTTTTTGCAGTTGATTCAGGTGCTCTTCAGCACCTAGATCTAGTTGTTAACTTTGTTTCTTGTTTTTTGCTGGTCTATCAGAGGGCTTCTTAGCCCTCTGAAATCTCATGAGGTGATTAATCAGTTTGGTTTGCTACTTTCAGCTTGTTGTTTGCGGGCTGGTTTCCAGCTGCTGGTCCATTGTTGTTTGTCTGTTGTGGTGCAGGTTCAAGGATGCTTGCCTCTCAGTGGAAGAGCCTTGCAGCTGTCCGTTGGCCTTGCTATGTCCAGTAGTGACCTGGCCATATGCCGATTTATTATGCTGCTGCAGTAGGTGCAATGCATGGTTGTTTGCTGCTTATGGGCTGCCTCCAAGTGACATCTCTATCATTGGTTTGTCAATGGCGGTTGGTTTTGATGGGTGTCGCTTTTGCTGCCTTTGACTGTCCAATATTCCTTGTTGTACTGAATGCTCTGCTTTCCTACTGGAAATCCTGCATGCTGTAATGCAAGCTGCCGCAGGGTTGTATGACATGCTGATGTGCATGCTTTGCTATTTTGAACATGATTGCTAGTCGTCTGGGTCATTCGGCTATCCTTCTATTGGAAACTGACTCCGTCTAGTTTGCTGGGCAGAGATGCTCTTCTCTTGTTGCTGGGGTTTGTTGGTTAATCGACAACCACTTTTGCTATTCAGGCTTCGCCCTGACACCTTTGTTCAGGGAGCATGTTCCCTTTGGCTTCTTTGGTTGTAAATTCTTGTCCGATACATTCATTTTGGGAGCCTGTTCCTTTTTGTTTGATAGGTTGTACATGCTTGTAAATTTGACTTGGTGGTTTTTAAGCTTTATTACTTTTGATCTATAATACGTACATTTCAATAAAAAGAAAGAAAGATAGGTTACAAATCCTCCTCTAGAGCATCGCAACTAAGAGAACCTACTGCAAGAGATTTCAGTTAAGGCCTAAAAGCAATTATAATTTTGAGAAGCCATTTTTATACCTTGCCAGAAAATTTCCCCAGGTAAAAAATTATCAATATTTCAATCTGAATGCTTTTCCCTTTTTGTAATTCTTTTTACACTTCAGATTCTTGAAGATAAGTGCACAACGTACTTATTATTTTCATTATTTGTATGCGTTGGTGTGTTAATTGATTGGCGTTTGAAATTCATTTGTTTGGTTTGAGTACCACTCACTGTTTTTTCAACAAAAAGGTAAAAATGGAAATATAATCATGGGCATAAAAAGCTAGAAAATTTACATTAATGAAATGGAATATTGTGTTAGCTTTACAAGTTTTTGGTTGAAAATTCAGTTCAGCACAATAATGTTCTACATGTTTTGTGATTGTATTTTAAGTCAAAATTTTAAAGGTAATTTAATAAAGTAATACTATTATATCCAAGTGGTTGATTAGCTTGCTTTTAGTTAAATCCAGTAATGCTTAATTAATGAGAAACTTTAACTTCATAGTATAGTATAGAAGGTCTTTATTTTCTTATAAAAGAATGCTTTTATAAGCCTTTTGAATTTTAATTGTAATGTTGAAATGATATAAACTTGATTGCCTACTTGGATTTTTGTTCTAAACATCTTTAAATATTCATTATTGTTCTTGACATGGTGAAGGTAAAAGGGTATTGTGAAAAAAAACAAAAAATAAGTTGGATATTACATAATCAAAATTAAGGAACTTCTACTAATAAAAAAATTGGCATGGTCATGCATTATATGTCTTTTTAAGTCTTGGTTTTAACATAAGAAGAAAGAAAAAAAAGTAAAAGGTGTTAAACAGAAACTAAACATGGAAGCAAGAATTAAAGATAAAATAATAAAGAGGGCAAGAAATAAGAGAAAAACATTAACTTTAAAGCTTTGCTACTTTGTTTGCTAAACTTATGGCTTTATCCAATAGATCAATAACAATTGATACAACAAATCATCCATGCCTTTTATTTTTTTAATTTTATTATTCATATTCATATCATCACTTTGTTTTTTTAATATTTATTCTTCCTTCCTGTATCTTTAATAGCTTATAAATTATAATGGAAAATCAAGAAAGCGAGAGAGAAAAAAATATATTTTAATTCTTTAAACTAAGCAAACAAACACCAACCAATAAAAGATATTCTCCATTCAATGTTGATATCTCAAATCATAATAACCAACCCCTTTATAAATCTTAAAGAGTGGAAATTGATGTTAATACTCTTAAATAAGATCCTTGGATACATCTCTCATTGTGGCAACATCTTGTTAATTAATAAGATAAAATTAGAAAAACTTATATCAAAATAAGTCCATATCAATCTAAGTTAGCAGAGTATTTGAGGACCAAATCAGGGAGACAATATCATTGATTTCAGTACACTTGATTTGATCAATGTCCTTTGTTAAAGCACTCTCTATCAAAGGATTCAATATTTTATTTTCCATGCTTTCTCTTTAAAATTAAAGTGATCGTCATTCCACATTCACTAATACAGTCTTTAGAAGTTAAAAGAGGGTTAGTGATGGTGTTAAATGTATATTTTTAATGCATATGAAAAGTTCCATTTCACCATATGATAATGTGGTAAAATTATTATATATTTAATGCAAGTAAGTAGATATATTGATAAAATATTGAATGCTTAAACTGTTGAAGAAGTTTAGAAAAATTAATTATGACTTATGAAAACAATTAAAAGTGTTCAACGGCTTAACTTATAAGCAAGTGTATTAAAGGTCATAATAAATCTTTATCTTTTAGTAATTGAGGAAATTTTATGGAGATGATAAGATTCATGAGGAAAATAAATGTTAACATTGATGATATTGTCTTATAAAAAGCTTTAAAAAATGCAAAGTATACTTCATCAATTATTCAAAAAGAAATTTTGCATATTCTCACAAACAAAGTGAGAAAAAGAATTTGTGATGAAGCTGAAGATGCAAAGTTTTGTATTTTAGTTGACAAAGCCAAAGATGTATCAAATAAAGAATAAATGGCTATTGTTTTGAGATTTGTTGACATTTAGAGTTCTTTTTAACAAGAGCATTTTTTTTTAACATTATGGATGTTTCATATACTACTTTTTCAACATTGAAATTTTTTTTTATATTCTCACTTGATATAAATTACATGTCCTCAATATATGAGGTCAATGGTATGATGGTTTTAGCAATATGCATGGCACATGGAATATACTACAAGCTCTAATTCTTAGAGATTGCTTTTATACATATTTTGTACATTGTTTTGCCCACCAACTAAAACTAGCATTAGTTGTAATAACTAGAAATGAGATTTTTATTTGGTTTTTTTTTTCAAAACTAATAATCATTATCAATCTCATTAATGTTTCTCCCAAACATCATACTAAAATACATTCTGCTCAAGCTATAGAAATTCTACATATGGTAGCTACTAGAGAATATGAGACTGAGAGAGGAGCTAATCAAATTGGTAATTTATATTGAAGTGGAACTACTTGGTGAAACTCTTATTTTGATTATATGTGTAACTTGATAGATATGTATTGTGCAATAATTATTGTGCTTGAAAGTATGGTTGGATCTTCTCACTCTATATATGAAGAAGTTGGTAGTTGTTTAATAGTCATGAGATCTTTTGAATTTATATTCATATTATATTTGATGTACAAAATAATAAGAATTATTGATTTATTTCGTCAAACTTTGTAGCAAAAGTCTCTTGACATCTTAAATACAATGAATCTTATATCAATTACTAAAAGCATTGCTTTGAACCTTGAGAGATACCAAATTTTATCTTTTCCTTGCATATATATCTATTTACATATAATATAAGATTAGCATATCACATATAAATACTTGATATGAAAAAGGCTACAAGTGGTTGATGTCAGCAATAAAGATTAGTAATAGTTTACTAACACGATCATTATGATATATTTTACCCAATAATAAATTTTTAATTGGAAGAGCTAAGTTCTAAATTCAGTAATGGAAAAATAGAAATCCTTGTACTTAGCTTTGTTTTAAAATGTAAGGACAACTTTATTAATTTAAAGTTGATGTTATTTGCAAGGTTTCTAAGAAATTTCATCCTGAAGATTTCAATGAACATGAAATGAATTATTTGATATCTCAGCTATAATATTATCATATTTATATGATTCATCATGAGAGCTTTTAGAATATATCTATGATTTCTGAATTATAGCGAGAACTAGTTGAAATAAATAAGTCATAACACCATCACTTGATTTTCAATTTAATTCATCTTTTTTTATATTGCTTGTTTCCACTGCCACCATAAAGCAAGCATTTTCAACTATGAAGCATGTTAAAATTGTTCTTCGCAATAAAATAAAAGGTGACTTCGTAGCAGATTCTTTGATGATTTATATTGAATGAGAGCTTGATAAAGATATTGATTAAAATTTGATCATAAATGAATTTTATTCTACAAAACATCAAAGAGTGCAACTTTGATGGTGTAGTTTATTTTTACTTTTTTTCTAGTTTTATGTATTTTGAATTTTGTTTTTTTTTTTCATATTTTATGTTATGTATTTCAATTAAAATTGTATTGTTAACTTGATAAATTTTTGTATATGAGTTAATGATTGATCTTTAAAAAAAAATCTATATATCTACTTAGTAGCCCAAGGCGGAAAGAATTATTGACTCCGTCCTAAACTGCACTTTTGTTAAATGTAAGATATGAGTTGAAAAATTAGGTCTATTATCATCAAAACATTAGGTTTTCATAAGCAACATGTCATAATCAATGATAATATCAAACAAGAATCCTAAAGATACCATTTGGGAATGGAAAAAGAAGGCTTACATGTAAACATTTAAAGCTCAAGTGAGGAAACTCCTCAAGGAACAATAATTGCAACCTAGTTTTGAGTTCATTATCTTCTTGATCTGAAAAGGCTATAGAGAATGAGTTATTATGACACTTTTTAACAAGTTAAGGCCTCTATGGTTCAAGCTCTATAAATTCCTCTTCAGCATCACTATTATCATCCCTATTTATGTCTTCAACATCTTTTATACATGTAAACCTGCCAAGATTTCTTTTCAGCTCATCCACCAGCATATTACCAACACCAATAATATCGTGACAAAAGCTCATGTTGATTATACAGCACACTTGTAAACCCCGGTTAAAAACAAAGGAATGGTATGAAAAATGTCGGTATGAACATTGACGAGAAAACAGTAATGTTGTCATGGCATAGGAATAAGCCATAAATGACTAAAAAGGGAAAATAAATATAGTAAAGTGGCTCTAAGGAGATAGTAAAATGATTGGGTGTTTTACGCAAAATGAAACAAGGAGATTTTCTTTTTTGGTTGAAAATTCATAAATCAACTAGTCTTACATTAAAAATTCATAACTCTTAATTGGGTTGCCAAACAAATATGAAAATTTGCATAGAGACTTATAAATCCCTCAAGTCATCGCTTAAGAAACATTTGTGTTTTCGGCGAATCCAGTCATGGAAAGGAAATAGAGTTTTTAGAATCAGCAAATCATCTTGGTTAGGTACTAGCTGAGAGAAAGATTCATTTGAAGTATGGAGAAGATAGCCTTGGGTTAATAGAGGGAGTGTCAATAGCTGTATTTTTAGGAGGTAGTCAGGTTTTGGGGGTTGTCCCCAAAGTTTTAGCACAAGGGGAGATCATTGAAAAAATAATTAGAGAGGAACTACAGGTCTCCACAATATCTAATTGAATGAATGTCATGCTTGGACACGTTAATACCTTTATTGTCTTACCAGGTGGTTTGGGCATATTGAAAGAGATCTTTCATATTACCTCTTGAGCCCAACTGTACATTTACCATAAATTTATAGTTCTGTTAAATGTTAATAGTTTTTATGATAAATTATTGTCTTTTCTTGATCATGGTATGGAACATGAATTTCTAACATCTTCGATACAACAAATCATAATCTTTGCTGCTACTGCTGAATAATTAATTGACCAACTATAATGTTTCACTCCTATAATTGATCCCTTTATGAGTCGTATAAATTGGTCAACTAAGAAAAGCTGTAAAAATTTTAGATTGGATTTGAGTCTTTATTTGTGAATCCTTGTGTCTTCTGGTTTTTTTAATAGTATATTATTTAGTTTTGTTATTTTTTATATTTGTTTAAGTGTATTTCAGGTTTGTTAGTGTTCAGTGTTTCAGGTGATGTTTTCTATACTCTATCTTTCTACCTTTAGACATTAAGGACAATGTCTCATTTTGGTTAGAGGAAGAGTGTATTAGTTGAAATTAAAAAAAAAAAAAACTAACTGTGTTTTCTATTTCATAAACCATTTGCAAAACTGTTGTTACTAAGATGGTAGAGTGAAGAGGAATTTTATTGAATCTTGAGATGTATCTTGGTAAATATTTTTCAATAGTTTTTTATAATATTCATAACAAGGTCTATCAAGATATTTCTTGAAATATTCAGGTTTACAAACTCTCGCATTGTTATCACTTAATTCTGTTCATATACTTATTTAACAAGATTCTTAAACCTCTATTTTCACACACACATTTTAACATATTATTGTGGGTTACATATTAAATTATTATATTATTTATGTTCTTTTTTTAAAGGTAACAACTAAGGGAAAGGGATAGTATATAAATTGCAAAAAACAAAAACAAAAACAAAAACAAAAACAAAAAAATAATGATAATAAAAACGTAGATAAGTTTGGTTTCGTAGCCTCTCTAACCTAAGCAATTAAGGCCGAAAGGGTGTTTTAACACATAATACCCTAAAGTCAACTGACTTGGGAGCTATTAGCCCAATGCTTATTACATGAGTTGAAGAGAAAAGTTTAAGGAAATCAAATATTACACTATCTACATATTAGTATCTATAACCCGAGTCATTAAGCTTATAGGGGTGTCTCAACACCTAATGCCCTAAGACCAATTGGTCTAGGAGTCATTAGCTGAAAGCTTGTTACATAGGTTATACACCATAAGAATTTTAGAAATTATGGTGTGCTTGAAATGGTAGTTGTGAAATTTATACATTATTCTTACCACTCTTTCAACTGAAATTTAGGTGATTTCTCCAACCAGAGTTGTATGTTTGCGAGTATGGGTAAACTGTTTAAAACATGAGCTTGTTCATGGAGATATTTCTTAAAAGAAGGCAAAGTTGGACAATCATTGGTTGAGTGTTTATTGGTTTCACAGATTTGACACACAATGTCTTGAACAAATTTTAATTGACCACTCTTTTTTAATTTTACTACCTTGACTTTTCTAGTTAAAGACGCAAACTTGGCTTGAAGGTCATGATCTTCCCTAAGGTTGTACATACCTCCACTAGATGTATGAGGTTGAGTTTTACCCGATATCTTATAAGTATCTGTGGTGTCCTAATTTTAAGCATTTTCAGCTAACAAATCTAAATATTCCATTGCTTCATCAAGATCTTTATTTTTAAAATTTTCATTGCACATTAATTCCACCATTTGTCTATCTTTGGGTGTTAACCCTTCATAAAAATATGAAATCAATCTCTATGTTTCAAAACCATAATGAGGGAAAGAATTAAGCAAGTCTTGATACCTATCTTAACATTGGTAATGTTTCTCCTGGTTTTTGAGTGAAAGTGGTGATTTATCTTTTGAAAGAGTTTGTTCTGTGAGATGAGAAAAATTCTTTAAAAACTGTTGTTGCATTTTATCCCAAGCACGAATAGATCTTGGTCTCAAATTTGTAGCCATGTCTTAGCTTTATCTTTTAATGAAAAAGGAAAAAAAAACTTTAATTTGATAGTGTTCATGCTACAATTTGGGTCATTATAGGTGTTACAAACCTCCTCAAATTCTCTTAAATGCAAGAATGGATTTTCTAAATCTAAGCCATGAAAAGAAGGTAAAAGTTGAATAATATATAGCTTAAAATTAAAATGAGATGCATAAGGAGGGAAAACTATGCATGATGGTGCACTTGTTCTTATGAGATTCATATGGTCTCTAAGTGTTCTAGCATGGTTATTCTTATTTTTCTCATTATGAAGCAATTAGTTATCTTCTTTGACCATATTTTTTGAAAATAATGAGGATACCCTACAAAATCTATCACTTAATATATGAGACCACACTCTCATGCACATGTAGGAATAGAATAAAAGAAAAAGAAAAAAAAAAAAACAAAAAAAGAAAAAACAAAATAAAAGAAACAAAGTAAGATACAAGAAAAGTCACAAGAGAAAACAAAATAAATACTATAATTTATACAAGAATTTACCTCCTCGGCAACGACGTCAAAACTTAACCCAACCAAAATATTGATGTCTTCTTCCAAGTGCAAGAGTGTTAAAGTAATAAATAACCCGGCAAGACCGGGGCCGAACTACATGAAGGTTAATTGTATAAATTATAAATAACAATAACAACAGCAGCAGCAGCAGCAGCAGCAACAACAACAACAACAACAATAATAGTAATACTAATACTAATAGTAATAGAAGAAGAAGAAAAAGAAAAAGAAAAAGAAAAAGATGAGAACTTTGAGATGGAAGATCAATATGACGATTAAACAATGATAACAATAAATATCAAGGTTAGAGGATCCACTAATGGTATTTTAAATAAGTATAGTATAAAATTTTATTATTCAACTGGAAACCACACACAAAAGAGGTTCCAATCAGATCATAAATCATTAAAATGATTACATTAGTTATCTTATTCGAATAATGCTAATACTTATAAATATTGTTAGGCATCATTATATAACTTATATTAACAAATCAAGTTCTTTTCATAGCGTAAGTGTTGGTTATACCATACAGTTGGGCTATGAAAATGTCAAGTATTTGTTGTTCCAAGTATTATATAACACAAATCTAGATTAACCATTTAACAAGCAAAGTATTAAAAGTGAATAAGATAACAAATACAAAACATGTTAGTATCAAACATTAAAGTCCATATTGAGTTTACATTATACTTATTCTAACATCATCAGTGTAACTTTTTCACCTTGACATAATAAACCTAACTAAAGATAGTGAAAGAGAGAAATATAAATAAATAAGATAAGAACATAAATAAGATATAAGTTAATTAAGTAAAGAAAAGGAAATGAAAGGCATAAACAAGAGATTACTATAAACAAAACTTAAGCATTACAAAATATAAAGAGAGAAAGGAAGAGCATGATCTTGATCTGGAAACCAAGATGTCTAAATGCATAGCAAATACCTTCTTTTATAGGCCAAAATTAGGAATTATTGATTTGATGACTAATTGTTAAATGGGTGACCACATCTTAACTTAGTGACAATCCTTATCATCTTGTCTACCAAAAAGGTAATTGATAACGTCAGAATTTGAACCAACCTTTTTCATGAAAATTCTAGAAAATTATTCAGCTATCCAGAAAAAAAATATAAGTCATTTAGACTTCTAGAACTCGAGATATAGGTTAAACATTGAACAGTGTCTAGGCTACAAGATAGATTCGGGATTCTATGTTGTTGCTAAGATTTGGACTTCCAAACAGCAAATTAAGTCTTGCCTTCCCATGAAAGTTTTAGTTCTATATCTTAGCTTTCCATCCATATAAAATAGACCTAAATCCAAATTCTATAACTCCAGTTATCATCTAATTACCGAGCAGTGTTCCAGTTTGGACTAAACCAGCATCTCTTTTCTAAGTTTGGCCCTTTCTTTGTCCTTTAAATTTTAATACTTCAATTCATCAATTAATCTTTTTGTTTATGTAATAGGCCTGCATTTAAGATGAATATTTACTATAAATTAAAGGTATCTTATGGTATTAGACTTGTTATTATAAAACATGCTTTAGTTAAGGAGATATTGATACTTCAAGTGCAAAATGATGATATAAAACCTTGATAAAAATGCACTTTTAAGTACTAATCATATATGAATTGGAAGTAGTTTATTAGTGATTTATGAATGTAAAGTTTAAATTTAATTTCATGATAGTGAAATAAATTTAAATAATTTCATAAAGAAATAATTGTATAAGTGATTTAGCAATTCTTGTTAATACAAGAAAGTTGCCTGTGAGAGGACATCATCAAGGCTGTGCATTCAGTGAACAAACTACAGGTGGATACCTGACACCTAATCTATTTAGAAAATTTTATGAATGTTAAGATATTGTAATTTTTTTTATAATGTCATTCTACATATGAACATTGATGTGATATTATTATTAAGAAAATTAAAAAGTTATAGTTAACTACATAGGTAATAATGGGTAGTATATTATGAGATGTGATTTACTATAACAACAGGAAAAACTTGTATATATTACTTTTGACTACAACGATAGAATTGCCATGCAAGAATTATTATCGACCGCATTAGTGAGATTCGATGTATGATATGATATCGATTATATATATATGATGGGAACTTCAAAATAACTAATGTGTGAGATAGCCCATATATAAATAAATATTATGTGGAAACTAGTTCTATGGTTAATTGGATCGATGCCCTAGTTAATGGGTAATTGGAGAAACTAGTGCTCTAGTTAATGGGACTAATGCCTTGGTTAATCAGCAAATGGAGAAACCAATGCCCTGGTTAATGGGTAATTAAGGAAACTAGTGCCCTGGTTAATGAAACTAGTGCCCTGTTTAATGGGCCAATGAAGAAATTGATGCCTTGGTTATTAGATAATTGAAGAAACTAGTGCTCTGGTTAATGGGTAAATGGAGAAACCAGTGCCCTAGTTAATGAGTAATTCAGAAACTAGTGTCGTAGTTAATGGGAGCAAGTACTTTAATTAATAGGCTATTAGAGAAACTAATGTTTTGGTTAATGGAATTAGTACTTTGATTAATATGTAATTGAAGAAGCCAATACTTTAGTAATTGAACAAATATCCGATTTGGACTAGAAAGGACATTAATATGTCCTTAGTTTGTGCTAAATATATTGATTTGTAAAGTTAAGGATAAAATAAGAAATTAATTGTTTAGTAATTGATAAGGTAAGTATATAAAAGAGATAATAGTAAATAATCATTTTGTATGAAGTTGATTGTATTTGGTATTAAATAAAATATCAGATACCTCGCAATATTGTACCGATTAGTAAATTATGTTTGTAGTATTGGATTAAGATATCGATGAAGATGTCGATAAATTTGTATAGCTCAAGTATGAGAAAAACTCCACTGGAATTTCAATAGAGTGTATATTAAATTATTTTAAAAATACGCATAATGGTTTCTGAATGCTTGGGGTTATCATATTAAGGGACTAATAAGTTATTTAGCTAACCAATTAACCGTAATAATAACATGTAATGAAGCAAGGTGTAAATGAGTTTGACTAGGTTGATAAGTTAAAGTTTAAGTGTTAAATTATCCTTATGGAAAAAGTTTAATGGAAAAGAAAAACCATATGAGCACGTCTTTTAAGTATAAAAGTGATGAAAGTTTATGTGATAAATTATAAATAATAGTAATGGACATGAAATAAGTGTTGTATGGATTGATGTATAATGTATCAAAGGTGACTTGAATTACATATATTGTGAATTAAATTACGATGTGAATTAGATATAATTATGCAATGATTTATGATATGGATTAAAGATGGTTGTGAGAGGAAAAGATCATATGATTTATATGTGTTGAGAAAATAAATTGTGATGTAAATTTCGTGTGATATGACATAATAACATAAATTGAATATATTCATGAAATGGAAAGAGTTATAAAATAAATCCAAGGTGGAAAGAAACATTGTATGGAAGTGTTTAAATGATTTTGATCAATTTTAAAGTTGTGAAGAATAAATCAGATATTGATACATAAAACTATATTAAGAAAAAAAGAAAAGGAAAAGGAAAGTAATCTAATATAAGAATGATAATATGATGAATAAGATGTTGGAAACAAAACTTATCAGAGAATGATAAAGATGAATAACGTTAGAAATTAATATAAGATCAATGTTCTTAAAGAAATATTTATGAAATTGGGTTTGATCATATAGTTATTAAATGTTAGTAACTAGGATGATGTAAATGTTTATTATGAATTAATTTTATGTCACGGGTAAATTCTTTTGAGGACAACAGTTTTTTAGGATCATCAAGTTATCTAGTTTTATGCAGAAAATATATATGTATTTTAAGAGAAAGATAAACTTATAAGTAATTTATCTGAATATGATTTCAAAAAGAGTTATGATAAATTGTGTTCTTTAATTAAAAAAAATTGTTGAAAAGTTGTTGAGACTTTTCTTATTAAAAAACAATTTACTTGTATTTTTACATACTCAATCAATGAAAATAAATATAAATGTATGAGAATGTGCTAGGTGTTACAACACTCCTCACCATTAAAGAAAACAGTTGAGTCTAAGTTGATGCATCTAGCTCCAATGTATTTACTTGGAAGTTGTTATACTAAAAAATCCAAATAAATTTTCATTGATTATAGAGCTTTAATTGATTAGGGAAAAGAGAGAAACAAAGACAAGAAATTAAAAAATAAAAATAATATGAAAGTTGTTATTTGTGTTATATTGTATACGAGAATAAATCCATTTCACAATTATTTTTTAAATTTTTATAAATGCATGATATAAAATTTAATTTCTTAAATTACAGTGAATAGATAAAATCTATAATAAGTGTTAGAAGTTTTTTTATATAATTATCCTTATATTTTATTGAAACTCCAACCTTATTTAATTTTTTTATTTTATTAATATTTTTTTATTTTAACAGAGAAAGCAACTAAAAAAACCATTGTTTATTGCAAATCTTAGGCTCATCATTCTATGTTTTTTTTTCCCTACCTTCAAATCATCTGCTTCTCAAATCAATAAAAAGATGTCTTACCTTCAAATTATCTGCTTCTCAAATCAATAAAAATATGTCTCGGATTCTAATTTTATTTACTTATTTTACTATCTTAATATAAATGGTTTCGAGCCTAAACTATGTTATACCATATACAAATACAAAAATATTAATATTAATTATGTTAAACATTTATAAAGACTTGTTATTACCTACTTTAAGCCCATCAAAAAAATCATGAAAAAAACAAAAAAAAACTAATGTACAAGAGGATATATATGAAGAAAACCTAAAAGATTATCTAAGTTGGAGGTAAAATATCAATATAACAAGTAGAAAAGTTGGAGGACCAATATGTATAAGATTAGTGAAACTGATAACCCAATTTTGATTAACAAAGAGTCTATTTGGTTTTTTTTTTATTTGGGGTAAAGAAATATAAATTTGGATAGGTAAGGACTCAATGAGAATTTTAGAAGGCCTAATTAATTTTATGAAGGTTTCAATTGCAAGAAAAATTGATATTTGAAGTTAATTTAGGCTTTAATTGATAGAAATTAACATCTGGAGATTGATTTGTAATTTTTAAAGAGTTAAATTAGTCATATTAGGGGCTTAATTGAATAAATATTAAAGTTTGATGGCAATTAAGGACTTGATTTAAGAAATCCCAAACCAATAACCAAACTATGATTATAGGGGCTAAAATTAAAGAAAATTAAAAGTTTGATAGTTAATTAAAGGTCAAGCTCACAAATCAAAAACTAAGGACTAAGATGAAAATGACGCTAAACTTTAAGGTTGATGATTGAGTTTGACTAAGGCACAATTGTATAAAATTAAAAGTTTTTGAGGGGATTACAAGTGCAATTAAAAGTAATTGAAAGAATAGAAACTAAAATGAAATCAGTCAGATCTCAAATTAAAAACCCTAATTTATAGAATTTAACTTAAACAACATGTTCTTCAACCATTGTTTAGCTTCTTATTCGACAATTTTAGTTGATTAAGCAAACACTTTCAAGCGAATGAGTGTGGTGTTTTTGGCCACTTTAGGTTTGTAACTATCGTTATTCAACTAACAAACACCCCCTTTACAAAGATTAACTACTCCCATCAAACATTTATATTCTATTTTCTTCAACAAACTTAACAACAACTTGTCTCCAATCAGCCATCATTATATTTTTAGATTCTAGGTTGATCGAGCTAACACATTAAAATGAATAAATGTGGAGCTACAAACTTCTAAATTGAGTAAAGTTGGATTCAAATAAAAGATATTTACCCCCTTTATTAAGATCAAGCGGACTTCAACAATGATGACACTAGAGTTATTCCGATAAAGCCTCGAAATGGGTCAACTTAGTCTTCGATGACTGTGATACCCATTTTACAAAACCACTAATCTTTTTTGTGTGTTCACACTTCAAACATTATCAATGGATTCTTATCAAAGGTTGGTCATATTTATCTCAAGATTAAAAGGTAAAAAAAAGCTCTCTGATCTCTAAGTTTGGAAAACTACTAAAACTTCTATAAACCAAGTTCATTACAAAATCGCCATTGAAAAAATAGCATAGGTACAGATCTCAGAATTGTGAAATGTACTCTAGAAGCCTCTCATTTTGATTAAATGGCTAAGTTTTGATAAATTTATGTTTGAACCCATCAAAAACCCTAAAACAACTCTACAAATACCCCACCTAAAAAATCAGAATAGAAGAGAAAGAGGTGTGGAAAATATTGATGAAATAAATCTAAAGTGTGAAAGTTTAAAATCCTATCACAAAGATTTTCTCAACTTTGAGAGAAAGTAACAAACTTGGAAAAGAAAGAACCAATAGGCAACAACCATTATTTAAGCTTAAAAGGTATAAAACATTCATCTATCTTGGTAGATTATGTCCATAAGACACATTTGTAACATATTCTCTCATGTTTTATAGTGTTCATGAACATTTGTTACATTATTTTACTTTTAAATTTGACTTTGATTAATGCATGTAATGTTATTTTTTTCTCAGTTAAATCCTGTTTGAAGTTACCTGTTAATATCGTTGGATGTTTAGATTAAATGAAATATAGTGATTTACAAATCTAGCAGTTGGGTTATTTATGTTTTTTTCTGTTTGTTAGTGTGTGTTCTTGGTTACTAGGTATGGTTTGAGCTACAAATGTTTAAAGAGTCAATTTTGAATTGAAATTTAATGTTTTTGTAGGCTGTTTTAAGTTGACAGTTTTGAAATTTGGAACCTTTTGCATGATTTTAATATTTTAATGTTATTTATTAGTTTTTTTAATTCAAACATGTTTGGTTATAGTTATATAACTTGTTAGAATGAAGAAAGTGTTTTTTAGAAGTAAAAAATGACAATTTTAGAAGGTTAACAGTGTGCCGGGTTTCTAAGCTATTTTTTGGTTGCAGGGTAGTATTCTCTGTGTTATTGGGAAGAACATTAACTTAACTCAATGATTTAAACTGATTTTAATCTAATTATTTGCACTGAATCCTTCAAATGACTTTATTAGTCAATAATCTAAGGTTTATTTGTATCAATAATATGTTTTCAATAGGTTTTAATCTTAGGGTTTTAATTTTGAACTTAAATTCATTTTGATAAAATCATAATTTTTAAGTAATAATCGAAGTCTATGAATGCTAGATTATTGATCATTGCATGATTTCCAACATGTTCATGTCCTTGGTTTGTACGTATCCGATCTTATTTGAAACCTTCATTGCTGGGTTCATATTGAATGTTCTTTGATGTTCTTCAAGTTCTTTATTTTTCTAGGTTTTGATTCATTTTGATAAGAAGTTTTTGAGTTTTTATGTTTTTTTAGTTTGATTTTGTTTTGGATTCTGTCTATGGTTTGGTTTGTCTTTCAAGTCAGACCAATGAATTTTAGTTTGGTTTATGATCAAACCAAAAGTTTCAGGTCAACTCGGTCGGATCAAAATCAAGCCAAAAGTTATGACCATGTTTAGATGTCAATGTTTTTTCTAAAGGTTTTTTTTGCTTAAGGGTGTTGTTGGCAAACACCCCTAAGTCTATTTTAATAGTTTTGATTTGAAAAAGAAATGAGTTTTTACCAAATATAGCCTTAAACAAAAAAAGATTTATATTTATTGCATATGGTCTAATCCTTACAAAAATTGCATTTTATTTATAAAAAAGAAGAAAAAAATGTTTTAGCATTATTTCATATATTTTTTTATTTCTTTTCATTTTTTTATAGAATTTACAACAAGTTTGTAAAATTCCTTAAGAATTTGGCTAATATTTCAATAACGCTAAGTTTTCTTCTTCTTTTTTTCTCAAAAAGATAATAGTTAATATTTTGGTATAAATATTGGACCTATATGTAGACTAATATTTAAATGAATAGAAAAATCTTAAAAAAAAAATTAATATTCATCAATTTTAATTAGGAGTATTTTTCACTACAATATATGAGTTGTGAGAAACACTTTCACCTCATAGGATAGGTAAATCATGTCAGGGCACCTATAAGGATTCTTCCTATAAGGATTTATCTAGGCATACAAGCACATAATAAATTTGAAATATAAGTTTTTTTCATAAGCATAAATCTTTATCTTGATTCATAGACGAACCACCGATTAAGAATTCATCAGCATCTTTAAACCACATCCATACCACATTGCGACTTACCTTAGGTAAGATGCACTAAAGATGTTAATATCATCCATAGCCACAACTAGTCCTTTACCCTAAAATTTCAAATAAAATCAATCCACCCAAGTCTCTTAGTAACCCTAAATCAAATAACTAGGTGGTGATTCTTTAACCCTAATATCTCATCACGCTACGCACTTACATGCTACAAGATTATAAAGGTTAGATATAAATAAAACATTTAAAATATAAAAGGTGTTGTCACTTTCAACAATGGAAAAAAAAGTAGCAATCTTTGTATAAAATCCATTGGCATGGTGTAAACTCACTTAGGTTGTGATAAGGTAAATATTAGAGTGAAGCACGTGATGTAGTGATCTAACCTACTGTCAGCTATAATTTCATCATTCACTATCGGATCAGGCTGGAATTTTGATAAGTTGTACACCTTGATATTCTCTACAAACTAGCAGTTCAAAGTTTGATTATCTTCTATTACTTGAGAGTTCTTGAAGTCATAATTTTCTATGAAAACTATGTTTAGAGCGGTTATAATCACTAGCCTAGATCTTTTTTCTCTATTATTGTACTCACTCTACTCTACTCTCTTTGTGCCTATTTATAGGCCAAAATGATGCCACCTACTCCAGCTCATCTTTAACAATGGTGGTTTTCAAAGTTGACATTTGGTATGGGTTGCTATATTAGTCAATAGACGGTGATGTCCATTTGCTGCACATGTGATGTCCATTTGCTGCACATCAATGGCAGCAAACCTAATAATCACCTTATTTGTCATTCATGTAGGGCAATTGTCCTCTTGCTTCTTTAGTATATGCTTACATCTTACATATCTTTCAAACCTACCATTCTTATAGCATCTTCAGCCAAGTTTATAGGTACTTGCCAAACCTTTCAATCACTAGAGTCATCAAAACACACCTTTACTCACACCAAAGGATCACTAAAACCAAGTGGTCTGTCACACTATATCTGAAGAGTGTTAACGCTTGTCTATAGGACAACATAACATTCCCCTTCGAACGTGTCAACCATGCTCAGTTCAAAATGGTTTATTAAGGCTTACAACACCCCCTCAAACAAAAATATCTATTTCCAAATATGACAATCATTATCTAAGTATTTCAATGTGATCATGAGTTCACCACTCTTTCAAGAGTCCACTCATTTAAGAGTTGTGTCTGCCCTCTATTCTACCCTAAAAAGTCAACCATGAAGGCAGGTAACTCTCCATCTTTAACCATGAAGGCAGTCCACTAAAGGTTGATCCATATCTATCTTCATACTTGTGTATTAAAATGTCATCGCCGAGCTCACTACCTTGACAAAAGTCAACTTATTCCTAAAACCTGCGCATATCATTTGCTTCTACATAGTAGTCGCATCTTAATGCTCTACAAGTTATCCACTTATTTTCCAAGGCAAATATATTTTAGCTCATTGATTTTTAGCATGGATGTAATATCCATAAAAGTCAATTTTACATTTATCTTCATCGACTTTTATCTTCACACTAATCATAGCCACTATATTGGTTATCCATACACATGTTTACTTGTATCTAACCATCACATTGACTCTGAGGTATTCTTAACATGAGCTCATATCATGGCCCTCACACTTCTCTACAAGGTGTCTCCACCTATCATTATGGGGCGGTCTAAACCTAGGTTCATATCGTAACCCTCACACCTTCTCTTTAAGGTGTCTTTGCTAATTGTCATGGGATGGTCGCATCCTTCTTCATCTGAGATGTCTCAAAGTGGCTCTAAAATTATCTACCACCATGTGCACTATAAGAGAGATTACTAACACTGATTACATAGAAAAATAGAGTTGTGGTATACTCTTCACAATCCTCCATCTTGATTTTTATGTTTGAAGCCTTTAGCCTTTTTTCATGGCGCTTGACAGCTGCATATACACCAACTCTCCTTTTGGTGCCTATTCCTTTCATAAGCAGTCGCACCCCTTTAATTAGGTGTCTTTCATCCTTGCATGCATTGGAAAGATTTTTACTTGTTGTCTTCATCAAGAGCATAAGAGACTTCTTGTTGTACAACCTTCACACAGTCTTTGCTTTGAGATTCATCTGGGAACACTTTTTCTTTTTTGCACCTATTGTCTCATTATAGTACCTCATTGGATCCTACAAAGTACTCTTGCAAAATCTTTATATGCCCTCGAGCAATTTATATTCTAACGATTTCTCTCTATTCTTTACTTTTATGTTTGACAGCAGCTTATCCTATCATAACAACTATCCAAGTTAAAATAATGTGTCAATCCTTATCCCCTTGCTGTATTTCTTTACCATTATCAAGGTCTTCATCAATTCTACCCTTGAGAAATCACAGTTACTGAATCTAACTTTTATGAAGAAATCACCACTCCATCAAATCCTTGAATATACGAAACTCAACCATTCCTTTGTGTTGTCATCTTGCTAGTCTTCAATCGTTTCATTACAAATTGTTATATATAAGAAAATAGTATCATATGGATAATCCTTCAACTAAGCAAGTTTCTAAAAAAGATTGAAAGGGATACCGGTCCTGCTTAAAACATAATTTTCTAGCTAGAACTTCTTAGGCCATATCTATCTTTCATACTGTCTTTCTGTATATACAACCATTTGCTAGCTTTGTCGTGACTTTCCTTTACAAGTAATATGTAATATCTTGGTTTTATACCTAATTTCTCAACATCTGGCGAGACTACCAGTGCTTAGATTCATCAAGATTAGTATTCATTAATTTCCACTCTCCACCTCTAATCTCCCACATGATCGAGTATCCAGAGTATCCAAATTTTTCCTTCTCTCAAGGTAATTAAAATCCCCAGTTAGCAATTTAACAAATGTAATTTAGTAAACATATGCGACCTTTTCTTCTTATTCATCTCATTCGACCACCATGATGACTTTCAGATGCCTTCTCTTCAATCAATCTCTCTTGTTAATTCGCCATCACTACTTTCGGTCTAGATCTCACTAATCGGACTATACCATTGCATCTTGAATGATTAAATTATTTAGAAAAAAAGTCTTAAATCATCCAAATTGCATTTCAAATGGCTAAAATTTGATCAAAACATTTCTGGCCTGATTAATGGCTGAGATTCAATCTCACATCTAGTTGTATATAGGATTAGCTATATTGGATCCTATTCCTTGGCTCGGCTTCAACTCAACTCGCAGCTGATGATATGGCTGATAGATCCCACTATGCTGACGTGTCAGATGACTGGTCGCTGACATGGCATGCCAACTATGCATACTAATGTCATGATTATATCATGTTGATGTTATCCTCATCCGAGTCAATCATGTGGATCGATTCGTCTAGTATTCGAGTGAGGTCAACCTATCCAGGTCAAGAAAAAGGGTGGCTCGCATGGGCAGCTTCCTCTCTAACGTGTGTTGACAATTGCAGCCATGTCTCAAAGTCAAAATTTTATGCTATTTTTACCAATGTGCTTGTATCTTTCTCATCTTTACAGTGGTATGGTCAAAACACCATTTTAACAACTTTTATTTTTGGGCAAAGATTAAGCTCTACTCTAAACCATATGCTCTGATATTGTTGGAGATTTCCTCGTGAGGACCAGTAATGTTCATGATCATTGTCCACTGGAGGCTTAGCACACTAATAAACAATATTTAATGTGGTTTGGCAAATCGTCTATATCCACAGGAGCGGTCCATATTATTAAAAATAGAGAAAGAATACAATACATAATACATGGAAGAGTAAAATCACATCCACTCAACTTAACTCACATTTCTCATTGTTGTACTTACAATTGTTGCCCTTGTAATTACTGTTCTTAATAGCCTTTTCTTTTTCTCTTTTCTTTTTATTTTATTTTATTATTACACTTACTCTGCTCAACTTTATTGGTGTCTATTTATAGGTAAAAATAATGTCATCTATTTTAGCGCATCTTCAACAATAATAGCTCAATAATGCCTGTCAAAGTTAACATTTGATATAGATTGCTACATTAATTAATAGACAGTGCCGTCCATTTATTGTACATGAATGACAAAAAAACCTAACACTTACTTATATTACTTCCATCTGACTTAATTAACTCCTACATCCATTTAGTTAAGTTATATATATTCCAAGTAACTTCTATAGTTTCGCATGTAAAATTCAATGTATGAGCACTACTAAAATGAAATTTCTCGTTTATTATCCACGTAGATCCTAAATCATATATATATAAAAACCATTCAACAACATATTGTTATGAGTTTAACTGGACTATGAAATATGAATGTCGAAATTTGGAATCTAAATGGTTCTAGTAGAAAATCAAAAAGTAGTTGACAAATAGTCTAAATTATAAAAACAAAAACATTGAAGTCTGCCTTGACCAGTTTTGCTGTCTAGTTCATTGTTTTGACTCTCCAGACCTTCTCAATTCTCCAAGCTGCGACCACTTGTGCTAATCCAGAGGTCCTAACAGAACAAGTTCCACAAATCTGTCAATTTGACTGGGCTTGTTGTCTCATGAAACTGCTGGATTCGGTCCCTTATCATGCATACGGTGAAACATAGCACCGATCAATTATAAACACTCCTATATATCTGCACAATAGAATTCATTACCCTCTCAAAGTTTGTTGTTGCACCACCAAAATAGAAGTGGTGCCATCGAAATCCATGGACGAGATATAATCACCTATAACTCCTAATTCAAGATGTTCACACCAATCTGATGATAATCCTTCGAGGAGAACTGGATTGATCCCTTTGTGCCTTCCTAGGATCCATAGGTCAAAATGCACATCATTACCAAATGCCTGGATTGTAGCCAATGTTTCTTCTCCATTCTTCATTACAACCTCTCTACAAACCACACGTTTATTTCTTCCATTCCTTTCCCGAAATGATATGATCACCCCATCATCAAGCTTCTTCTCTTGCTCATATTCTCTGTGATGATGATGAGAAAGGAACCTAATCACCGT
>NW_011500987.1:51962-68775 GCF_000495115.2 Populus euphratica | reverse complement strand
CAATTGTTCAGCAGTAGCAGCAGAGATTATGATCTGTCGTGCAGAAGATGTTAGAAATTCCTGTTCCACAGCATGATCAAGAAAAGACAACAACTTATCATAATAACCATTAACATTTAACAAACCTATGGGTTTATGGTGAATGTGCAATTAAGCCCAAGAGGAAATATGAAAGATCTCTTCTAATGTGCCTAGACCACCTGGTAAAGCAATGAAGGCATTAGCATGGTTAAACATTGCATTCATTCGAGCCGACATTGTGGAGACCTGAAGTTCCTCTCCAATTGTTTTTCCAATGATGTCCCCTTGTGCCAAAGCTTCAGGGACGACCCCCAAAACTTGACTACCTCCTAAAAATGCAGCTATTGACACACCTCTCATTAACCCAAGACTGCCTCCCCCATACACTAAATGAATCTTTCTCTCAGCTAGCACCTGACCAAGATGATTTGCTGATTCTAAAAACTCCTTTTCTTTCCCAGAACTAGATCCACCGAAAACACAAATATTTCTTATTTGATGACTTGAGGAACTTGCCATTTCTACACACTTCTGTATTTGTTGAATGTATGGGTTGAGTAGAAATGAAAGGAAGGAAAAAAGGGTTTTATAGATGAGGATTTAGAAAGGCAATCATAACACCTATATGTAGGCCAGCTGGAGTCTCACACACTCTCTCTCTCTCTCTTTATTTATTTATTTATTTACTTTTGAAAAAAAAAAGCATGTGTATGTACAGGTAGTTGTGATTGTGGCTCACATCTTCCCTTGGTTTTACGTCCAAGAACGGCTTAAACGCCCTCTATGGGTCGGGGATAGGCTTCCCATCCAATTTTCTTAAAAACTGGCAAACAGGGTCTTTTTTAGTCAGATTCCCAAGACTAAGTCTATCATGTTCTTTATGAAATAGTGGCCATAAATCATGAATTGCACGATGCACATCTCCACTAGGATGCGTCTCAAGAGTCAATAGAAGATTATCTAAAGACTCCTTACTCAGGCCATCCTTAATGAATTGTATTTTATCTTCACGGTTTATAGATATCATTCCTAAAGAACGACATTGTGTATTACAAGTCCATCTAGCACATCGATGACAGACATCCAGTCGTTTTGCACGACGCTTCTTTGCAAAAGTGCTTTTACCTGTTCTAGGCATGTGTGAAATAAAGAAATTAGAGGACTCACCTGATAATCGGACCTTTGCTTCAATCAACGAGCGAATATCTTTAGGAATTCCATGATTCATTAACAATCTCAATCTTGCACATCTAGCACGGTAAATTTTTGTAATCGCATTCTGAGGCAGAGCGGGAAAATACTTTTTCAATTTTTCAAGTTTAGTGTCCATTTTCAAATGAGAATTAGAAGAGAGATTCAAAGAATTGCACAGATATATACACAGATATCAGTAATTGTGGGAAACTGAAAGAACCGACTTAAGTCACGGAGTACCGTTATCCGCCATTTGACCGGGGTGAGAGAAACTTGCAAAAATCACTCAAAAAGAAGCAAAAATAAAATAAAATAAAATCAATCTTTATATACAGGATCACTCAATTCAATAGAGTTATGTTCAACTGAAAAATTGTCAAAGTAAACTTTCAGACGATGTCCATTTACCTTGAAAACATTGCCATTCTTTGGATTCTCGATGTCATAAGCCCCATATGGATACACATGTTTCATAATAAAAGGACCGCTCCATCTTGATCTTAATTTTCCAGGAAATAAATGCAGTCGAGAATTATAAAGCAAGACTTTTTGACCAACATTGAAGGTTTTTCTCTGTATTTTCTTGTCATGAAACTCTTTAATTCTTGCTTTATGAATTCTTGAATTTTCATATGCATCATTTCTTATTTCCTCAAGCTCATTTATTTGTAATTTTCGCAGTTCACTAGCATCATCCAGATTTGAATTGAAAGCTTTAATAGCCTAATAAGCTTTATGTTCAAGTTCCACAGGCAAGTGACAAGGTTTTCCATAGACTAGTCTATAAGGTGACATACCTAATGATGTTTTATAAGCAGTTCGATAAGCCCAAAGTGCATCATTAAGTCTTAAAGACCAGTCTTTCCTATTAGGGTTCACTATTTTCTCCAAAATATGTTTGATCTCCCTATTAGCAAGCTCTACTTGTCCACTTGTTTGAGGGTGATAAGGGGTGGCAACTTTGTGTGTGATTCCATATTTCTTCATTAAAGACTCAAATGGCTTGTTGCAGAAATGTGTTCCACCATCACTTATTATGGCTCGAGGGACTCCAAATCGACTCAAAATATTTTCTTTCAAAAACTTTATCACTGTTTTGTGATCATTGTTTCGACTTGGAATTGCCTCTATCCATTTTGAAACATAATCTACTGCGACTAATATGTATAAGAAACCAAATGATGGAGGGAATGGGCCCATGAAATCTATACCCCAACAGTCAAAGATCTCAATGACAATAATAAGGTTTAAAGGCATCATGTGACGTTTTGAAATAGATCCCAACTTTTGACAATTTTCACAAGACTTGCAGAATGCATGTGAGTCTTTGAACATGGTGGGCCAGTAAAATCCACTTTGTAAGATTTTTGCAGTTGTCTTTCTTGATGAGAAATGGCCCCCACATGCCTCAGAATGACAAAATTTAATGACACTACTTACCTCATTGTCAGGAATGCATCTTCGAAATATTTGATCAGGACAATATTTGAATAAATAAGGATCATCCCAATAAAAGTTCTTCACTTCGTTCAAAAACTTTCTTTTATCTTGGGTACTCCAATGAGCTGGCAATTGTCCTGAAACAATTACATAAATAACAATGGCAATCATCTCTAGGTTGCTTGCAAATGTTGAAAATATTCATCTCCAATATCATGTTTCCAAATGATAGCTTCATCAGTCCATTCCTACAATTAATCAATGCATTAGAAGTTGCAAGAAATGGACGTCCTAAAATAACAGGAAATGAATTACATACTTCAATAGGTTGTGTGTCCAAGACAATAAAATCCACAGGATAAATGAATTTATCGACTTGTACTAACACATCTTCAATTATTCCTCTAGACACTTTTATAGATCTATCGGCAAGTAAAAGAGTTATAGAAGTTGGTTTTAACTCACCTAGATTGAGACTCTGAAAAACTGAATATGGAAGTAAATTCACACTAGCACCAAGATCAAGTAAGACTCTTTCAATTTTATGCTCTCCAATAAAGCAAGAAATTGTAGGACAACCAGGGTCTTTATATTTCAAAGCATTATTGTTTTGAAGAATAGCATTTACTTGTTCGGCTAGAAAGGCTTTCTTTTTCACATTCAGTTTCCTCTTCACAGTGCAGAGATCTTTCAAAAATTTAGCATAGGAAGGAACCTGTTTAATTACATCCAGCAAAGGTATATTGATCCTTACCTGTTTGAAAATTTCATAAATTTCAGAATTGTGATTGACTTTCCTTTGTTTGGTCATGGCTTGAGGAAATGGAAGTGCTGGCGGTGAATCAGTCGTTTCTTTGCAATTTTCAGATTCAACCCCTTCCTTACCCTCAGAGATTGACTCATCATCTTTCTTATAAGGTTCAAGAGAGGGTTTTTCAATAACCTTACCGCTGCGCAGAGTAGTGACTGATTTGACTTGATCCATGTGTTGGCTTCCGGAACTACTTGCATTTGCATTGTATTGCCCTTTGGGATTTTGTTGTGTTTGAGATGGAAACTTACCTTTCTCTTGGAAACTAAGAGCAGATGTTAATTTAGCAAGAGTATCTTTAAAATCTGTCATGTTTTGAACAAGTTGAGGATTAATTGTCTCTTGCTTTTCAAGGAATGGATGCAATGTTTCCGCAAGCTTTCTTCTGGGAGGTGGAGCATAAGGAGGTGCATATCCATGAGAATTTTGGAAATTGTGGTGTGCTTGAAATGGTGGTTGTGAAGTTTGTGCATTGTTGTTCTCACTCTTCCAACTGAAATTTGGGTGATTCCTCCAACCAGGGTTGTATGTTTGGGAGTATGGGTTGTGGTTGGCCCTTTGGAAACTGTTTAAAGCATGGGCTTGTTCATGGAGACATTCCTTAAAAGAAGGCAAGGTTGGACAATCGTTGGTTGAGTGTTCATTTGTTTCATATATTTGACACACAATGTTTTCAATAGATTTTAATTGACCATTCTTTTTCAATTCTAGTGCCTCGACTTTTCTAGCTAAAGATGCAAACTTGGCTTGGAGGTCATGATCTTCCCTAAGGTTGTACATACCTCTACTAGATGTATAAGGTTGGGTTTTACTCAATGCCTCATAAGTACCCGCGGTGTCCCAATTTTGAGCATTTTCAGCTAACAAGTCTAAGTACTCCATTGCTTCATTAGGGTCTTTATCTTCAAAAGTTCCATTGCACATCAATTCAACCCTTTGCCTATCTCTAGGTGTTAACCCTTCACAAAAATGTGAAACCAATCTCCATGTTTCAAAACCATGATGAGGGCAAGTACTAAGCAAGTCTCGATACCTATCCCAACATTGGTAAAATGTTTATCCTGGTTTTTGAGTGAAAGTGGTGATTTGTCTTTTGAAAGAGTTTGTTCTATGAGATGAGAAAAACTTCTTTAAAAACTGTTGTTGCATTTCATCCCAAGCACGAATGGATCTTGGTCTTAAATTTTGTAGCCATGTTTTAGCTTTATCTTTTAATGAAAAAGGAAAAAGCTTTAATCTGATGGTGTTCATGCTACTCTGATGGTGTTCATGATGTTTTAGCTTTATCTTTTAATGAAAAAGGAAAAAGCTTTAATCTGATGGTGTTCATGATACAATTTAAATTATTATATGTGTTGCAGACCTCCTCAAATTCCCTTAAATGCAAGTATGGATTTTCCAATTCTAAACCATGAAAAAAAGGTAAAAGTTGAATAATGTCTGGCTTAAAATTAAAACGAGATGCATCGGGAGGAAAAACTATGCATGATGGTGCACTTGTTCTTGTGGGATTCATGTGGTTTCTAAGTGTTCTAACACGGTTATTCTCATTATTCTCATTATGAAGTGATTGATTATCTTCTTCGGCCATATTTTTTGAAAATGATGAGGATACCCTAGAAAGTCTATCACTTGATGTACATGACCAGACTCTGATGCACGTGTAGGAATAGAATAAAAGGAAGAAGAAAACAAAAGAAGAAGGAAGAAAACAAAATAAAGACAAACAAAACAAAATAAACAAAGTTATATACAAGAAAAGTAAAAAGAGAAAATAAAATAAATATTATAATTTATACAAGAACTTACCTCCCCGACAACGACACCAAAAACTTGACACGAAAAAAAGATTGATGTCTTCTCCCAAGTGCAGGAATGTCGAAGTAATAAATAACCTGGCCAGACCGGAGTCGAACCACAAGGAGGTTAATTGTACAAATTATAAATAACAATAATACAACAACAATAATAATAGCAACAATAACAATAATAATAATAACAATAACAATTATAATAACAACAACAATAATAATAATAATAATAATAATAATAATAAAGAAAAAGAAGGAGAAGAAGAAGATGATGATGAGAACTTTGAGATGGAATATTAATGTAAGGATTAAACAATGATAATAACAAATGTCAAGGTTAGAGGATCCACTAATGGTATGTCAAACAAGCATAGTATAAACTCTTATTATTCAATTGGAAACCACACACAAACGAGGTTCCAATCAGATTATATATTGTTAACATGATTACATTAGTCATCTTATTCAATTAATGCTAATACTTGTAAATCTCGTCAAGCATTCATGATTATAACTTATGTTAACAACAAATCAAGTTCCTTTCATAGCTCAGGTGTTAGTTATACCATACAGTATGGGCTATGAAAGTGCTAAGCATTTATTGTACCAAGTGTTATACAACATAAATCAATATTAGTCATCTAACAATCAAAGTATTAAAGAGTGAACAAGATAACAAATACAAAACATGTTAGTATCAAATATTAAAGTCCATATTAAGTTTACACTATACTTATTCTTACACCATTAGTGTAATATTTTCACCTTGACATAATAAACTTAGCTAGACATAATGAAAGAAAGAAAAATAAATAAACAAAATAAGAACAGAAATAAGATAAAAGTTACTAAGTAAATGAAAGGAAATGAAAGGCATAAACTTGATATTAATGAAAGCAAAGCATAAACATTACAAAAAATACACAGAGAGAAAGCAAGAGCATGATCTTGATCTGGAGACCAAGATTCCTAAATGTATGGCAAATGCCTCCTTTTATAGGCCAAAATTGGAAACTATTGATTTGATGACTAATTGATGAATGGGTGGCCAACTCTTGACTTGGTGATAATCCTTATCTTCTTTTGTCTACCCAAAACGTCATTGGTAATGTCAAAATTAGAGCCACTTGAAAACATGAAAGTTGTAGGAAATTGTCTTAACTTTCTTGTGTAAACAATTTAGCTCATTTCAACTTCTAGAACTCCAGATATGGCCAAAATATTGAACAGTGTTCGGGTTGAAGGACAGATTCAGGCTTCTTTGTAGTTGCAACAATTTGGACTTGAAAATGGCCTTTTAAGATCTTGGGCTCCATATGAAAGTTGTAGGCCTATGTCTTACCTTTCCATCCATATAAATTATACCTAAATCTGAGATCTATGGCTCCAGATATGACCCAATTACCAAACAGTGTTCCGGTTTGGATTGCACCGACATCTCTTTTCTAAGTTTGCCATCTCTTTATCCTTTCAATTTCAGTTCTTAAATTCATCAATCAATCCTTTCATTTATGTGATAGGCCTGCATTTAGAATGAACATTTACCACAAATTAAAGGTATCTTATATTATTATAAAACATGTTTTAGTTAAGGAGTTATTGTTACTTCAAGTGCAAAATGATGATATAAAACCTTGATAAAAATGCACTTTTAAGTACTTTTAAAAATACTGATGCCTTCATTGCTTTACCAGGTGGTCTAGGCACATTGGAAGAGATCTTTCATATTTCCTCTTGGGCTCAACTGGACATTCACCATAAACTCATAGGTTTGTTAAATGTTAATGGTTATTACGATAAGTTGTTGTCTTTTCTTGATCATGCTGTGGAACAAGAATTTCTAACATCTTCTACACGATAAATCATAATCTCTGCTGCGAATGTTGAACAATTGATTGACCAACTACAATCTTTCATTCCTGTAATTGATCCCTCCATGAATTGCATAAATCGGTCATCTAAGGAAAGCCGTAAAAAGCTTATATTAGATTTGAGTCTTCATTTATAATTTCTGTGTTGTTTTGTTTTATTATTGTGTTTTGTTATTTTTTATTTTTGTTTAAGTGTGTTTTAGGTTTGTCAATGTTCATTATTTCAGGTGATATCTTCTATATTCTATCTTTCTACCTTAGAACATTGTGGACAATATCTCGTTTTGGTTGGGGGGAGAGGGTAGTATTTGATAAAAAAAAAATTGTTTTCCATTTCATAAAGCATGTGCATAATTATTGTTACTAGGATGACAGAGTAAAGGAGCTCTTTTGTTAAAGTGACTCTTAAGACGCATCTTAGTAACCATTCTTAACAAGGTCTATTATAATACTTCTTATAATATTCAGATTTACGAACTCTCGCATTATTATCACTTAATTCTGCTCATATACTCATTTAAAATGTATTCTTAAACCTTAATTTACACACACTAACTTTAACATATGATTGTGAGTTGCACATTGGATTATTACATTATTTATGTTCTTTTGTTAAAGGTAACAACTAAGGGAAAGGGATTGTATATAATTAAAAAAAAGAAAAAAAAGAAAAAAAAGAAAAAAAATGATAATAATAAAAATATAGATAAGTTTGGTTTCGTAGCCTCCCTAACCTAAGCAATTAAGCCCGAAGGGGTGTTTTAACACCTAATACCCTAAAGTCAACTGACTTGGGAGCTATTGGCTCAACGCTTATTACATGAGTTAAGGAGAAAAGCTTAAGGGAATCAAACATTGCACTATCTACATATCAGTATCTACGACCCGAGTTATTGAGCTCGTAGCGGTGTCTTAACACCTAATGCCCTAAGACCAACTGGTCTGGGAGTCATTAGTTGAACGCTTTTTACGTGGGTTAAAGATGCATGGTGTTTTTAAATTATATGTATATATATTTAAAAAAAAAAGAAAAAGAAAAAAAGACAAAAATAATAATCCCAACCCAAGGAAGTTAACCTTAAACATTAGAACAAAAATTTTGTTTTCTTCCAAGAAAAGCCCCATAATTATGTGTTGATACATTGAGCACAAAAGAAAGGTTTATGAATATCTTGTTAAGAGGTATTGAGCAGATATATAAATTTAATGAGAGTTTGTTTATTTGGATAGATTAATGGAAGTTCAATGATGAATACCTTGCTTTGTGGAATTTGCAAATTGTTTTTCTATTTTAATGCTTTGATTACTAGGGACTAGTAATAAGCTAGTTGGGGGGTGTGATTAGTACTTAAAAGTGCATTTTTATCATGGTTTTATATCATTATTTTGCACTTGAAGTATCAATAACTCCTTAACTAAAGCATGTTTTATAATAATATATCTAATAATATAAGATACCTTTAATTTGTGGTAAATGTTCATTTTAAATGCAGGCCTATCACATAAATGAAAGGATTGATTGATGACTTTAAAAACTTAAATTGCAAGGGCAAAGAGATGACCAAAATTAGAAAAGAGATGTCGGTGCAATCCAAACCGGAACACTATTCGGTAATTGGGTCATATCTAGAGCTATAGATCTCAGATTTAGGTCTACTTTATATGGATAGAAAGGTAAGACATAGGCCTACAACTTTCATATGGAGCCCAAGATCTAACAAGGCCATTTTCAAGTTAAAATTATTGCAATAACAAAGAAGCCAGAAGCTGTCCTCCAGCCCGAGCACTGTTCAGTATTTTGGTCATATCTGGAGTTCTAGAAGTCCAAATGAGCTGAATGTTTTACACAAGAAAACTGAGACAATTTCCTACGACTTTCATGTTTTCGAGTGGCTCTAATTTTGACGTTATCAATGATGTTTTGGGTAGACAAGAGAAGATACGGATTGTCACCAAGTCAAAAGTTGGCTACCCACTCATCAATTAGTTATCAAATCAATAGTTCCCAATTTTGGCCTATAAAAGGAGGCATTTGCCATGCATTTAGGCATCTTGGTTTCTAGATCAAGATCATGCTCTTACTTTCTCTCTTTGTATTTTTTGTAATGTTTATGTTTTGCTTTCCTTAATATCAAGTTTATGCCTTTCAATTCCTTTCCTTTACTTAGTTAACTTTTATCTTATTTATGTTCTTATTTTGTTTATCTATTTTTCTTTCTTTCATTATGTCTAGCTAAGTTTATTATGTGAAGGTGAAAAGGTTACACTAATGGTGTAAGAATAAGTATAGTGTAAACTCAATATGAACTTTAATGTTTGATACTAAAATGTTTTGTATTTGTTATCTTGTTCACTCTTTAATACTTTGCTTGTTAAATGACTAATCTTGATTTATGTTGTATAACACTTGGTACAACAAATGCTTGGCACTTTCATAGCCCATAATGTATGGTATAACCGACACCTGAGCTATGAAAGGAACTTGATTTGTTGTTAACATAAGTTATAATCATGAATGCTTGAAGTTGGATTCCCATGTGCTGTATGGAGAGCCTGTTGAGCCTTATCCATTTCATCTTTCACATCTTTGACTCTATCTCAAATGTTGGAGAAGTATTAGCATTAATTGAATAAGATGACTAATATAATCATGTTAACAATCTATAATCAGATTGGAATCTCCTTTGTGCGTGGTTTCCAATTGAATAATAAGAGTTTATACTATACTTGTTTGACATACCATTAGTGGATCCTCTATCCTTGACATTTGTTATTATCATTGTTTAATCGTTACATTAATATTCCATCTCAAAGTTTTGATCTTCTTCTTCATCTTCTCCTTCTTTTTCTTTATTATTATTATTATTACTATTACTATTATTATTAGTATTACTATTATTATTATTATTATTATTATTATTATTGTTATTGTTATTATTGTTATTACTATTATTATTGTTGTTGTTGTTATTATTGTTGTTGTTTTATTGTTATTTATAATTTGTAGAATTAACCTCCTTGTGGTTCGACCCCGGTATTGCCAGGTTATTTATTACTTCGACACTCCTGCAATTGGGAGAAGACATCAATCTTTTAGTCGTGTCACACATCAATGACAAACTTTCAGTCTTTTTGCACGACGTTTCTTTGCAAAAGTTCTTTTACCTGTTCCACGCATGTGTGAAATGAAGGAGTTAGAGGACTTACCTGATAATATGACCTTTGCTTCAATCAACTAGTGAATATCTTCAGGAATTCCATGACTCATTAACAATCTCAATCTTGCACATTTAGCACGGTAAATTTTTGTAATCGCATTCTGAGACAGAGCAGGAAAATACTTTTTCAATTTTGCAAGATTAGTGTCCATTTTCAAATGAGAATTGGAAGAGAGATTCAAAGAATTGCACAAATATATACACAGATATCAATTATTGTGGGAAACTGAAAGAACCAACTTAAGTCACGAAGTACTGTTATCCACCATTTGACCGGGGTGAGAGAAACTAGCAAAAATCACTCAAAAAGAAACATAAAAAAATCAATCTTTATATACAGGATCACCCAATTTAATAGAGTCATGTTCAACTGAAAAATTATCAAAGTAAACTTTCAAACGATGTCCATTTACCTTGAAAACATTGCCATTTTTTAGATTCTCGATGTCGTAGGCTCCATATGGATACACATGTTTCACAATAAAAGGACCGCTCCATCTTGATCTTAATTTTCTAGGAAATAAATGTAGTCGAGAATTATAAAGCAAGACTTTTTGACCAACATTGAATGTTTTTCTCAGTATTTTCTTGTCATGAAGCTCTTTCATTCTTGCTTTATGAATTCTTGAATTTTCATATGCATCATTTCTTATTTCCTCAAGCTCATTTATTTATAATTTTTGCAGTTGACTAGCATCATCCAGATTTGAATTAAAAGCTTTAATAGCCCAATAAGCTTTATGTTCAAGTTCCACAGGCAAGTGACAAGGTTTTCCATAGACTAGTCTATAAGGTGACATACCTAATGATGTTTTATAAGCAGTTTGATAAGCCCAAAGTGCATCATTAAGTCTTAAAGACCAGTCTTTCCTATTAGGGTTCATTGTTTTCTCCAAAATATGTTTGATCTCCCTATTAGCAAGCTCTACTTGTCCACTTGTTTGAGGGTGATAAGGGGTGGCAACTTTGTGTGTGATTCCATATTTCTTCATTAAAGACTCAAATGGCTTGTTGCAGAAATGTGTTCCACCATCACTTATTATGGCTTGAGGGACTCCAAATCGACTCAAAATATTTTCTTTCAAAAACTTTATCATTGTTTTGTGATCATTGTTTTGACTTGGAATTGCCTCTATCCATTTTGAAACATAATCTACTGCGACTAATGTGTATAAGAAACCAAATGATGGAGGGAATGGACCCATGAAATCTATACCCCAATAATTTTGAAACATAATCTACTGCGACTAATATGTATAAGAAACCAAATGATGGAGGGAATGGGCCCATGAAATCTATACCCCAACAGTCAAAGATCTCAATGACAATAATAGGGTTTAAAGGCATCATGTGACGTTTTGAAATAGATCCCAACTTTTGACAATTTTCACAAGACTTGCAGAATGCATGTGAGTCTTTGAACATGGTGGGCCAGTAAAATCCACTTTGTAAGATTTTTGCAGTTGTCTTTCTTGATGAGAAATGGCCCCCACATGCCTCAGAATGACAAAATTTAATGACACTACTTACCTCATTGTCAGGAATGCATCTTCGAAATATTTGATCAGGACAATATTTGAATAAATAAGAGTCATCCCAATAAAAGTTCTTCACTTCGTTCAAGAACTTTCTTTTATCTTGGGTACTCCAATGAGTTGGCAATTGTCCTGAAACAAGAAAATTAATAATATTAGCAAATCAAGGCATTTTAGAGACAGAAAGTAAAGATTCATGGGGAAAGTAGTCATCGATTGGTGTGATGTCAGTTTTTGAATCTGTTGTCAATCTTGACAAGTGATCTGCGACAACATTTTCGCCGCCTTTCTTATCTTTGATTGTGATATCAAATTCTTGAAGTAACAAAATCCACCGCACCAATCTAGCCTTAGAATCTTTCTTAGAAAGAAGATATTTCAATGCTGCATGATCACTAAAAACAACAACAGGTGAGCCAACAAGATAAGATCTGAATTTTTCACATGCAAATACTACTGCAAGTAATTCTTTTTCAGTGGTGGTATAATTCATTTGAGCACTATTAAAAGTTTTACTTGCATAGTAAATTACATAAGGTTTCTTATCTTTTCTTTGTCCTAAAACAGCACCTACGACATAATCACTAGCATCACACATTATTTCAAAAGGTAATGACCAATCGGGAGGTTGAATGATAGGAGCACAAGTAAGCAAGTTTTTAAGTTTAACAAAGGCTTCTTTATAATGTTCAGTCCATTCAAAAATAGTATCCTTTGTTAGAATGTTACTTAAAGGCTTAGATATTACACTAAAATCTTTGATGAACCTTCTATAAAAATCAGCATGTCCTAGGAATGATCTAACAACTTTAATAGATTTTGGTGTTGGCAAGTTTGCAATTAACTCGATTTTAGATTTGTCAATCTCAATTCCTTTTGATGAAACAATGTGACCAAGTACAATGCCGTTTGTTACCATAAAATGACATTTTTCCCAATTCAGCACAAGATTCTTCTCTTCACACCTGGTCAAAACCTTTTCTAAGTTAGTCAAACAATCATCAAATGAATCGCTAAAAACAGAAAAATCATCCATGAAAATCTCAAGAAAATCTTCAACCATATCACTAAATATACTAAACATGCATCTTTGAAATGTGGCTGGTGCATTACATAATCCAAAAGGCATCCTTCGTTATGCAAAAGTACCAAATGGACATGTGAAAATAGTCTTCTCTTGATCTTCCAATGCAATTTCAATTTAGTTATAACCCGAATAGCCATCTAGGAAATAATAAAATTCATCTCCTGCAACTCTTTCTAGGATTTGATCCATGAAAGGTAAAGGAAAATGATATTTTCTAGTCATTGAATTAAGTTTCCTATAGTCAATGCACATGCGCCAACCAGTAAGAGTTCTAGTGGGAATTAACTCATTGTTCTCATTTGTTATCACAGTGACTCCAGACTTCTTAGGTACAACTTGGGTACAACTTACCCATTTGCTGTCAGAAATAGGATAAATGATTTCATTATCTAGAAGCTTAATGACTTCATTTTTCACTACTTCTTTCATATTAGGATTTAGCCTTCGTTGCATTTCTCTAGAGGGTTTAGCATTTTCCTCTAAATAAATTATGTGTGTACAAATCAAAGGACAAATTCCTTTTATATCAGCTATGGTCCATCCTAATACATTTTTATGCATTTTTAGAGTTTGTAATAACTTACCTTCTTGATGTGCATTAAGTTTGGAAGAGATTATTACCGAAAAAGTTTCATTTTCTCCCAAAAATGAGTATTTGAGATTGGATGGCAACGACTTCAAATCAGGTTTTGGTGGTTGAACACTTCAAGGTATGGACTTAATTGATCGTGGTGGCAATTCCTCAATTTGTGGCCTCCAATTACTTATCTTTGATTCTTCCCGAAAATAAATCATTTGCAAATCATCAGATTCATCAATCTCAATTTCACTAGAAGTGGTTGGAAATTGATCATGGATTAATTTTTCAGTAAAGTCCACTTCCTGTAAATCATTATCATCTCTAGGTTGCTTGCAAATGTTGAAAATATTCATCTCCAATGTCATGTTTTCAAATGATAGCTTCATCAGTCCATTCCTACAATTAATCAATGTGTTATAAGTTGCAAGAAATGGACGTACTAAAATAACAGGAAATGAATTACATACTTCAACAAGTTGTGTGTCCAAGACAATAAAATCCACAGGATAAATGAATTTATCAACTTGTACTAACACATCTTCAATTATTCCTCTAGGCACTTTTATAGATTTATCAGCAAGTAAAAGAGTTATAGAAGTTTGTTTTAACTCACCTAAATTGAGACTCTAAAAAACTGAATATGGAAGTAAATTCACACTAGCACCGAGATCAAGTAAAGCTCTTTCAATTTTATGCTCTCTAATAAAGCAAGAAATTGTAGGACAACCAGGGTCTTTATATTTCAAGCATTATTGTTATGAAGAATACCACTTACTTGTTCGGCTAGAAAGGCTTTATTTTTCACATTCAGTTTTCTCTTCACAGTGCATAGATCTTTCACAAATTTAGCATAGGAAGGAACTTGTTTAATAGCATCCAGCAAAGGTATATTGATTCTTACTTGTTTGAAAGTTTCAAAAATTTCAGAGTTGTAATTGACTTTCCTTCGTTTAGTCATGGCTTAAGGAAATGAAAGTGCTGGCGGAGAATCAGTCATTTCTTTGCAATTTTCAGATTCAACCCCTTCCTTACCCTCAGAGATTGACACATCATTTTCTCATAAGGTTCAAGACAGGGTTTTTCAATAACCTTACCACTGCGAAAAGTAGTAACTGATTTGACTTGATCCATGTGTTGGCTTCCGGAACTACTTGCATTTGCATTGTATTGCCTCTTGGGATTTTGTTGTGGTTGAGATGGAAACTCACCTTTCTCTTGGAAACTGAGAGCAGATGTTAATTGTGCAAGAGTATCTTTAAAATCTGTCATGTGTTGAGAAGTTGAGTATTGATTATCGCTTTCTTTTCAATGAATACGTGCAATGTTTCCTCAAGATTTCTTCTAGGAGGTGGAGCATAAAGAGGTGCATATCCATGAGAATTTTGGAAATTGTGGTGTGCTTGAAATGGTGGTTGTGAAGTTTGTGCATTGTTGTTCTCACTCTTCCAACTAAAATTTCGGTGATTTCTCCAACCAGGGTTGTATGTTTGGGAGTATGGGTTGTGGTTGGCCCTTTGGAAATTGTTTAAAGCATGGGCTTGTTCATGGAGACATTCCTTAAAAGAAGGCAAGGTTGGACAATCGTTGGTTAATTGTTCATTTGTTTCACAAATTTGACACACAATGTTTTCAACAGATTTTAATTGACCACTCTTTTTCAATTCTAGTGCCTCGACTTTTCTAGCTAAAGATGCAAACTTGGCTTGAAGGTCATGATCTTCTCTAAAGTTGTACATACCTCCACTAGATGTATGAGGTTGAGTTTTACTCGGTGCCTCATAAGTACCCGCGGTGTCCCAATTTTGAGCATTTTCAACTAACAAGTCTAAGTACTTCATTGCTTCATTAGGGTCTTTCTCTTCAAACGTTCCATTGCACATCAATTCAACCATTTGCCTATCTCTAGGTGTTAACCCTTAATAGAAATGTGAAACCAATCTCCATGTTTCAAAACCATGATGAGGGCAAGTACTAAGCAAGTCTTGATACTTATCCCAACATTGGTAAAATGTTTCTCCTGGTTTTTGAGTGATTTGTCTTTTGAAAGAGTTTGTTCTATGAGATGGGAAAAACTTCTTTAAAAACTGTTGTTGCATTTTATCCCAAGCACGAATGGATCCTGGTCTCAAATTTTGTAGCCATGTTTTAGCTTTATCTTTTAATGAAAAAGGAAAAAGCTTTAATTTGATGGTGTTCATGCTACAATTTAAATTATTATATGTGTTGCAGACCTCCTCAAATTCCCTTAAATGTAAGTATGGATGTTCATGCTACAATTTAAATTATTATATGTGTTGCAGACCTCTTCAAATTCCCTTAAATGCAAGTATGGATTTTCCAATTCTAAACCATGAAAAGAAGGTAAAAGTTGAATAATGCCTGGTTTAAAATTAAAATGAGATGCATCGGGAGGAAAAACTATGCATGATGGTGCACTTGTTCTTGTGGGATTCATGTGGTCTCTAAGTGTTTTAGCACGGTTATTCTCATTATTTTCATTTTGAAGTGATTGATTATCTTCTTCGGCCATATTTTCTGAAAATGATGAGGATACCCTACAAAGTCTACCACTTGATGTACGTGACCACACTCTCATGCACGTGTAAGAATAGAATTAAAGGAAAAAGAAAACAAAGAAAAAGAAAGAAGAGAAAAGAAACAAAGTTATATACAAGAAAAGTGAAAAGAGAAAATAAAATAAATATTGTAATTTATACAAAACTTACCTCCCCAGCAACGGCGCAAAAAACTTGACACGACTAAAAGATTGATGTCTTCTCCCAAGTGCAGGAGTGTCAAAGTAATAAATAACCCGGCAAGACCAGGGTTATTAATACTAATACTAATAGTAGTAGTAGTAGTAGTAGTAGTAGTAGTAGTAGTAGTAGTAATAGTAGTAGTAATAATAATAATAATAATAATAATAAAGAAGAAGAAGAAGAAGAAGATGAGAACTTTGAGATGGAATATTAACGTAAAGATTTAACAATGATAACAATAAATGTCAAGGTTAGAGGATCCACTAATGGTATGTCAAACAAGTATAGTGTAAAATCTTATTAGTCAATTGGAAACCACACACAAAGGAGGTTCCAATCAAATTATAGATTGTTAACATGATTACATTAGTCATCTTATTCAATTAATGCTAATACTTGTAATTCTTGTCAAGCATTCATGATTATAACTTATGTTAACAACAAATCAAGTTCCTTTCATAGCTCAGGTGTCGGTTATACCATACA
>NW_011500987.1:51158-51929 GCF_000495115.2 Populus euphratica | reverse complement strand
ATACCATACATTATGTCCTTTCATAGCTCAGGTGTCGGTTATACCATACAGTATGGGCTATCAAAGTGTCAAGCATTTGTTGTATCAATTGTTATACAATATAAATCAAGATTAGTCATTTAACAATTAAAGCATTAAAGAGTGAATAAGATAACAAATATAAAACATGTTAGTATCAAACATCAAAGTCCATATTAAGTTTATACTATACTTATTCTTACACCATTAGTGTAACCTTTTCACCTTGACATAATAAACTTAGCTAGACATAATGAAAGAAAGAAAAATAAATAAACAAAATAAGCATATAAATAAGATGAAAGTTAACTAAGTAAATGAAAGGAAATGAAAGGCATAACCTTGATATTAATGAAAGCAAAGCATAAACATTACAAAAAATACAAAGAGAGAAAGCAAGCGCATGATCTTGATCTCGACACCAAGATGCCTAAATGCATGGCAAATGCCTCCTTTTATAGGCCAAAATTGGGAACTATTGATTTGAAAACTAATTAATGAGTGGGTGATCAACTCTTGACTTGGTGACAATCCTTATCTTCTCTTGTCTGCCCAAAACATCATTGAAAACGTCAAAATTGGAGCCACTTGAAAACATAAAAGTTGTAGGAAATTATCTCAGCTTTCTTGTGTAAAATATTCAGCTCATTTCAACTTCTAGAACTCCAGATATGGCCAAAATACTGAACAGTGCTCGGGCTGGAGGATAGATTCGGGCTTCTTTGTTGTTGCTACAATTTGGGCTTGAAAATG
>NW_011500987.1:0-50334 GCF_000495115.2 Populus euphratica | reverse complement strand
AGGTATTTTCAAGATAATGGATTTGAAAAATATCTATATAAACACGTAATTTATGTGAAGAAAGAAGCATATGGCAGCATACTATTTGCGTGCCTATATATTGATGACTTGATTTTCACCAGCAACAAACCTACCATGTTTGAAGACTTCAAGAAGAGCATGGTACAAGAGTTTGAGATGATAGATATTGGTCTGATGACACATTTTCTTGGCTTAGCAATGGTGTAGAAAGAAGAAGGGATTTTTGTATCCCAAAGTAGTTACACCAAAGATATTTTTGAAAGGTTTAAGATGGAAAACTGCAATCCGGTATCAACTCCAGTTGACAATGGAGTGGAATTGAAAATGAGTAAAGTTGAAAATGTTGATCCAATTTACTTCAAAAGCTTAGTAGGAAGCTTAAGGTACTTGACATGTACCAGATCAGATATACTCTACTAAGTTGGATTGATCAGCAGATATATGGAGACACCAAACCAGTCTCACTTGAATGCAGCCAAAAGAATTCTTCGTTACATCAAAGACACAATAAATGAAGGTATGTTTTATACCTCAAGCAAAAACTTCAATCTTGTTGGCTACTAGAATAGTGATTGGGGTAGAGATCTGGATGAAAGGAAAAGCACAACAGGGTTTGTCTTTTTCATGGGAGATACATCTTTCACATGGTCATCCAAGAAGCAATTGATAGTAACATTATCAAGCTGATAAGTTGAGTATGTTGCTGCTAACTCAACAGTATGCCATTTAATATGGTTAAGGAATATGCTGAAGTATTTGGGATTTCCTGAAGAATATCTTATAGAGATTTATATCGATAATTGATCAGCGATTGCATTGGCAAAGAACCCAGTGTATCATGAAAGAAGTAAACACATTGATACACGTCATCACTTTATCCGAGAGCATGTAAAGAACAAAGAAGTTGAGCTGATATCCTGCAAGACAGACGATCAAGTTGCAGATATCTTTACAAAGCCATTGAAGAGAGAAATATTTATCAGATTGAAGTTCATGCTTGGAATAACATCTCTCAATTGAGTTTAAAGGGGAGATTTGTTGAATTAAACTCAATCTAGAAGATCAAGGAAGGCAACCACCCAGCACCACTTGCAGCCACCAGCTGTCATCGCCAGTCGCATTCACACCGTCGGCCATAAATGCCTTCACATTTGAAGGTTGAATTTTCTTGTTTTGAATTCGTGTATAAATATGCAGCTAAGTTTATGCAATTATATGTGGAGAAATTTGAGAGAAACACAAAGAGAAAGAGAGAAAGAGAGAGGGTGTGCATTGAAGCTTTTGTTTTAATTATTGTAAGCTTTTGTTCTTGAAATAAAGAGTGTGTTTTATCCCCTTTAAGTGTTTCAAAGCCATCACCAGTGGTTTCTTCCACCAACAATTTCTTCTTCTTCATAGATGGCTACTTCTATGATTGGTTGTCTTCCAACGTTAAGAGAAACTAGGGAGAGAGATTTTGTTTGGGTTTGTTGGTTGATGCTAAGGTTGATGGGTTGGTGTAGCTGAAACAAAGTGGCTTTGCTGTTGTGAATGAAGATAAAATGGTGGTAGACATTGTTGATGTAGTTGTTGTCGATGTTATTTGTGGGAAAAAAGACTATCAGCTGAACGCTGGATTTGTGTTGTTTTCTTGTTGTTGCTGGTTGCTTGAAAAGAGAAGAAAAAATGTCACAGCTGCCTTTGTAGGTTATGGAGGAGCTTTTGGGCTGCTGCTTTATTGACATAAAGGGGTAGGATAGTCTTGAGTTTTGGTTGCCGGTTACTAAAATCATGGTTAGCAATGTTTTTTAAAGTATATTAAAATAATATTTTTTAATTTTTAAAAATTATTTTTAATATTAGTATGTTAAAATAATTTAAAAATATTAATTTAAAATTAAAAAATAATAAAAATTTAAATTTTTTTAAGAATATTTTTTAAAATATAAAAATAAATCGCCCAAAATACAAGGCAATCTTCTATAATTGATAAAAATGAAAGAGCTTATCTATTGCGGACAATGGACGATAATATGGTGGTTTATGTTTTGGTGTTTAATGTGATGAAGGGATGATTTTCTTTTGTTTTTTTGGGAAAGCAGGAGTGTACTTTGCTTTGCTTTTTTTTATTTTTTGGGAAAAGTAGGGTGCGGGTCACATTTTGTTCTGAACGAACAGGTTTGATAACAGTGAAACGTGTTTGTAACATTGCATTGTGTTTTTTCAAACTTTATAAATTTTTTATTTTATTTTTATTTAAAATAATTTTTTTATATTTTTATATCATTTTAATATATTAATTTTAAAAATAACTTTTTAATAATAAAAAATATTTTAAATTACCACCACTATTATAATTCAAAACAAAATATTTACCACTACCACAATCATTTCTAGAAAAATGACGTTAAGTAAAGAAAACATCGAAACAAATCAAAATTTAAAGCCACCATAAAAGGAAAGGAAAAACAAATATTGTATTAGACAGCACCACCTTAAAACAGTAAAAGAAGAGATCTTTTAGCTTCCCTGCCTTTCAGAATTTTACAGAGAGAGAGGAGAGCAAAAGAAATGTGGGAATCGATCTGTTTAACGTTGGCAGCCACCGCCGGTAATAACATCGGCAAAGTTCTTCAAAAGAAGGGCACTCTCATTCTGCCTCCCCTCTCTTTCAAACTAAAGGCATGCATCTTTTACCCACTTTCTTTTTCTTTCTTTTCTCTGCCTCCTTTGGTTTTCTTTTTGTTTCATTTTATCACTTTTGTATTGCTCAACAATTTAACAACCAATACAATATATTATTTATTTTTTAATTTTCAAGATCGTGGAAAGAATTCAAGCCCTGAATTTAGCATTCTGTTATTGTTCAAGATCGTGGAAAGAATTCAAGCCCTGAATTTAGAATTCTGTTATTGTTTCAATTTCAAGAATTGATCTTTATGCTAACAAGTGCTTGCATGTTGCTTTGATTCTTGATTTCCATTGTCAATCTTTCGGTTTTTGATTCTGGGTTTATGGGATTTCTCTCAATTCTCTGCTTATTAGAATCCGTGCAACCGAACTATGCATGTGAAGGAAGTGGGTTGTTGCGTATATTTATTGATTTTATGTAACTTCTCAGGTGATAAGGGCATATGCTGCTAATAAAGCTTGGATCATTGGTTTTCTTATCGATATATGTGGTGCATTGTTGATGTTGAGAGCATTATCTCAAGCTCCTGTGAGTGAATTCATTTGTGTTCCCGATTTCTTTTTGATTATTGTGCTTGATTGCAAATTTTTTTTTTGGAAAAGAAAATAGTAGGTTGACATTTTTGAACAATATAAACTTTGAGACTGCATTTTCAACATATGCATGCAAAGAAAAAGAGAGACTGAGAGTCTCCTTTTTGACAATGATCTGAAGAATTCGTTTGCTCTCTTCTTCTACCGAACTCAAGTAAAAAATGAGCTCTTTTATTTGTTTGTGAGCTTCTATTTGGTTAGTGCAATTTATTTTGTGTCATTTGTGTACTCTTCATCAAAGTGATCTTGACTGTTTCTGTCAGGTATCTGTCATCCAACCAGTTTCTGGTTGTGGACTTGCTATTCTTTCTGTCTTTTCCCATTTTTACCTAAAGGAAGTCATGAATGTCATTGATTGGATAGGAATCACGTTGGCTGGTATTGGTACAATAGGTATGTAAATTCTTCTTGGTTGCTTCATGGATTGATTTTGATCTCATTGTTGTGCTCATATTTCAGAATGTTGACATGATATTTATGGCTCAAAAGTAAGAGTGTATTATTACATTTTTGTTTTTAACTATGCTGTGCATTCCTTCTGTGGATGAATATATATTTCAAAAAGGTGTCTCATTGGGAATAGGTCTTACCTTGAACCCTTGTTTTTCATTATCCGATAAGTATAAAGTTTGTTGTATTGAGCTAAACTATTGACATAAAAATATATTAATTGGTTATGAAAATTCAATTCTCCAAAACTGTTTGATATCCATAAATATACTTTGTGATCCAACATCTTATTTATGTGGCAAACTAAGCCGTGCTGTTTGTTTTGTATTTGCAGGAGTTGGTGCTGGAGGTGAGGAGCAAGAGGCATCTTCTGTATCTATTTTTCAGTTGCCTTGGCTGGCGTTCCTTGTTGCCCTCTTGTTTGTAGGTACCTTATTCTGTGCACCAACTTTATTAGCATTAATATGCCATTGTTGTATTATTGTGTAGACATATATGAGTATGCAAAGTTGAGAGATAAGAAAACTTTTCTTTATCTTTTAGAATCTAAGCTAGTTTAAAATCTATGAAAAGATGGCATGGACCACACCCCGAAAAATTTCTCTCAAAGAGTACCCATGGCCTATGTCTACTCATAAACTTACTATTCTATATCTCCAATCCTCACCTGTAACACACATAGCATATACTCATCCATCATATAGACAGAGTACTTAGATATGAAACACACACAAACAAGCCAAAGGTCCTTCTTTGTACTAGTGTTTGTCAAGACTTATGGTCACTTCTTAATGTTGATTTCTGAGGCACCACTGGATGTGAATATTTTGTACAGTTCTTAGTGAAAGGGGTGTCTCTTTGAAGTAGTTCATTTTCAGCTTCATGGTTGGTTGTGTATGCTAGCATGGCTTAGTCTAGAGAACCGCTTATAGTTGAAGTTGGTTTTGATTATCAACACTTTCCCTTGACATTGACTCAGTTCTTGCACTAATGGAAATCGAAACTCTGCAAAGTTTGGTATGGTTGTGGCCTTCTGTGAACTTATCAGTTCCTTTAATGGTACATGAGTGTGATCTCCACCATGCTGAATGTTGGTCCCTTACTAGCAAAGTCTGCACTAATTAAATCTTCCATAATGCCCAATACTTATTTGTCAACTCCAGAAGTGTTCCTTTTCCACTTGCTCCGATACCACTTTCTCATACTAAAATAATTTTGGCATCCAAAATTTGAAAGATCTCCAACTTTTTGATTATGCAATCTCATTATGTTGTACAATCAGTCAACACTTGTTTTGGTAGATGATTATTTCATGAAAGAATGGAGCATGTGGAACTAAATTTTCATTTTGTAAAAGCGAAGTTTACTAGGAAAGTCAAGAGTTGCAACAAATTTGTCATGGAAGTCCAAGTGGCTGAAATTTTTACCAGATGCTTTAGTAACAATTTGCAGAAGTCCTAATTGTGACATGGTATGCCAGAAAGAGTGTCATTGTTGGCCTAATTGTGACATGGTATGCCAAAAAGAGTGTCATTGTTGGGAGGGGGAGTGTTGATATGGTTCGGCCATGGATTTCTCATGATGGGTCTTCAATTTTGCGCTTGGGTTTGATGGGGAGGCCATTCGGCCAATGTTGTGTTTTTCCTTGGAATTTAGCTTGTATTCCATTCAACCACGATGGGTGGGTTTTTGGGATGGGATAGTTTTAGCCAGCCTTGTTTTGTGCATGATGATGAGTTCGGTCCCATTTATTTGATGGTTCATTCGTCCAAATCAGGTCAGCCCATGTATGGGTCTGATTTGGGCAGCAATGTAGGCTTGGTGGGAGCTTGTATCAGGTTTGATTTGGGTTAATATTAATGAGTATGGGTTTGGGTCATATGAGGTCCAAAGTTATCTTGGGCTAATTTAGATGTTGAGGTCCTTTTCTTGTAAGGATCAACAAAATATTCTCTTAAAATTGAAAGGGAAATTATTTCATTATTGTCCTATTATTTAGGAGAATATTTAGCAACAAAGAAGGAAGCTTCATAGTCATGCAAGGAAACTAAATGGGCTGTCAGATCTGAATCCTAGACTTGGAAGGATTCCTTAATGCTAAAGATTTGATTCTCCTAATTAAGAAAGGAAAATGATGGGCGACTACAAGGGGGATTAATTTCTAAGATTGTTTTCCATGTTATGAAGAAAAATCCTAGTCCTACAAGGAAAGAAGACTTCAACAATTAAATTCCTATTCATATAAGGTTTTCTAGGACCTAAATGACTTTAAAAGTTGGCTAAGCGATCCTAGAGTATCTAGGAAGGTGGATATCGGCCAAGGGTTATTTAAGCTAGAGAATCAAGATATTTTGTTTTGTTTTTCTTTCTATTATATGCATCATCAACAAGCTACTATCCAGACTTGTTGTTTCCAATATTATTTCTATGTTTGAGCTTAATTAATAGTTTGGATTTTAGCTAAGATTCAAGACTTGTTTGGATTAGGGTTTGAGCTTGCTAGTAAAGGTTTTGGGTCATTTTTTGTAAGTAGGTCAATTCAGTCCATAAGGGTAGTTTCATTAGGGTTAATTTATTGGAACTATTTAAACACGTGTTAAGCCTAAGTTTCAACTTCTTTGATGAATAATACTTCTGAACTTTTTAATTTTAATTCGAGAAATTCTTGCATTCTTTGGTTTTTGAACGAATTGAATTTGACTTATTGAAGATTAATTGGCGTCATGCGACTTTATTCCAATAGTGTTGGTGTCTTTGGACATGTTTTCATTACGTCACACTTCTATCAGACCTTTTTTAGTTTTTTGGGATAAGATCTCAATTTTGATTGTGGGTTGCATAATTACGTGATCACGAGATTCGCTTTACATGTCAAGAGTCAATAACTGACTCCATAATCGAAGAAGCAAACCTGAATTTGCTATCTAAATCGAGCCTTCAGCCAGCCAAGCAACTGAAAGTTTATCCAACCAAGTCGCATCTTTGACTAAGGCATTGACCAATTGCTTCATAGCTAGAACCAATACTAGAAAGGTTGCATTTGCATTTCACTGAAAGAAGTATAAATAGGTCACCTGGCTTCTTTTTGGTAGATTGCTCCATTTATGCAGTAAGATGAATTCTGTATTATTTTTGTATAATAGGCAGCAAGAGTATAGAAAAGCGTAGTGAGCCTATGAGCATTTTGTTTGTGGTTTTAGCACAATGCTCTAATATAATAGTAGTGTTTGGTTTCATGTCTTAACTCTGTGCACTTCTCGACTACAAATACATCTAAATTTCTCCTTTCTAACTTCTAGCGGGGACTATAACTTGATTGCTGCCATTTATAGTTTTTTGGTGCTTCATTTATGTTCTCTCATTGTGCAATTTTTCTAGTTGGGATTCAGTTCATCAAATATTTTATGGACATCTGCATGTTTGGAGGGAGTGACAATGTGATGATTACTCAGTATGGTTTGATATGTGCAACTAAATATGATTTTTTTAAAATAGGTAGTCCTCAACGCATGGCTTCGGGTATACAGACATCAAAGAAGAGCACATGAAATGGTAAAATTTTCTTTGTTTATCTTGCTGGTTTGTAAGGTATTTTTGTTTCTGATTTTTGATTCCTCTACCATCCCCCTTTCCCTCATTGTTCTGCTTTCTGTTGAAAACTGTTTTCAATGCAGATGGACTATGAAGTTGTTGAAGAAATTATATATGGTTTGGAATCTGGCATTTTGTTTGGGTATGATTCCTGGTACACCGTCTTTGTTCATAAATTTGTATCTTTTCAGTGTTGCCTCTATTTTTATAACAGTGATTTGTGTTCAGCAAATTGAAAATTATCAGAACTTTGATGTGCCAGTTTCCATAAATAATGTTGTCAGACATAGATTACATCATTGAATGTGCAGAAGTTCATTTTAGATGGATGCATTTGTTATGCCTGAAGGCTTCACCTACCAGTGTTATCATTTTAGTGTGTCATTGTCATTTAATCAGAATAGTAACAGTTGCTGCAAAATCAATATATCATTTTATATGCATGAATTGACAGTTTATTTCTTTCAAGAAACTGTTCCTTGATGAATATGCTTAAAATATTATTTCTTAAAGTGCCATTAAATTTATACTGAAATTAAGTACTGTTCCTGACATAAAAAAGAGTTGTGAACTGCTGCTGTTATTCAGCTAGGCTTCAGGTCCTAAATGCTGAGTTGCACATCATATGCAGGATGGCTTCTGTGCTATCAAAGATGGGATTTGTCTTCCTGGAGCAGGGTTTCTCCAGGATGCTAGTCCCTATATGTGTCTCCATCAGTATATGCTGTAGTGCAACAGGATTTTATTACCAGGTATTTTCAAATCAGCATCTAGATGTTCTCTCTAGGGCTCCATCTGATCTATTTTGAGCTTTTCTCCGCATAAAATTTGTTTTTCATATTTTGACCTTTTCATATTTGTATGGGATTTCTGCTTGCCTCTCACTCATCTTAGAACAGGAAAAACAAGATTTCATTTCTCACATGCATGCACATGTCTTATTGATTTTCCAATTGGTTTTGCTTTGAGTGGAGCCAGATCCACTTTGCTCTTCCTGTTGAAGCTATCTGATAGTGTAGAAAAAGTTGACAGGTCAAACTGATATACGATTTCCTTCTGAATAGACTCAGGGTCTAAAGCATGGAAGGGCAATTGTGGTGTCTACATGCGCTGCCGTGGCATCAATAGTGACTGGTGTACTTGCTGGAATGCTTGCATTAGGAGAACAGTTGCCTTCAGCACCCACTGCTCGTTTTTCACTTCTACTTGGATGGTAAGCAAAGTTCTTATTTAAACCATTGCCCTTCTAATTGCTCATGCTTGATGCACCAAGTCATGGTTTCTTGAAAGCAATATAATTTGATGCTATACCACAGTGAAGGTGACCTATTCGAGAGATTGCATGTGGAAACCATCTATTTTAGACAATTTTGCAGACATCTGATTTAGAAACTTTGATTTACATGTTATTGAAATTTCTCCTTCAAGCATAAAATGATTGTTAAAAACTCAAAGGTAGTGTTCAATTCTGTGTTAGTATCTTAGCTGAACTGTGTACAATATTAAAGTATCCTTCAAGGGCTTGTTTTGTAGAATTTGTACGTTTAGAAAACCTACACATACAGCGAACGTGCTTTTAGGGATCCCAGCTAGGAAATCTGAGATATTGTCTTATTGCTATCAATATACTCTTTCATTGATGTTTTCTGTATTGCAGGCTGTTTATCGTAGCAGGTGTGATTTTACTTGTTAGTTCAACTTGGCTCCTGCGGCGTCTTCCATTGCATCGCATCATACGAATTAATGTTGATCGAAATTTCAGTCTAAGTCGATCAGGATCTCTCCGACTTAAGGATTCAAACCCAACTGCTGTTATCCATGCAGCAACATTGCATCATTTGATATCATCTCCGTCCAAGGAGAAGGCTTGAACAAAAACAATGCTTGCTAGTTTTTTAACAATGCCAGTTTTTGGTCAACATACTTGTGCAGTCCTTAAGTGTTCCTTAAGTGTTTATTCATGCCTGCTCTTGTTGCGGGTGGGGGTGTACATATGATCTGATTATTGCATTTTTTTTTTCTTTTTTTCTTTTTTGAAGGCATGAGATTTTTTTAATCATTTTGCATAAACAAAAATTTTCTACCCATCAAAATTTATCATATGTGTTATTGTTATTTTATTTTTACATCAAAGATGAAATAAATGAAATGAAAAATAAATAGGTTTTTTGTATTTTTTTTTAATTTTTGCCAATGAAAAGTTACATGAGATGAGATATAAATATCTCAAATAAAATTAACCAATAAAATAATATTATATAGTATTAAAAAATGATTGAGTTTTTACAAGTTTGTATAAATAGATCTTTTAGATAAAAGGAAAAGAAAAAAAAATAAATAGTGTTGGGTTATGCGAACCTCGTGATCATGTGGTCAAGCAACCTATAATCACTATAATCAATATTGAGATTTGATCTTGGAAAGCTGAAATAGATCTGATAGAAGTGTGACATAATGGAAATCTGCCCCAAGGCACCAACACTATTGGATTGAGTAGAATGATGTGACGAAACTAGTTAATCTTTGATAAGTCAGATTCAGTTCGTTTAAGAACTGAAGAATGCAAGAATTACTCTCACATGTTAAAACTGAAAAAAAAATCAGAAGTAATTATCATCCAAAAGCTGCTGAAATTTTGGCTTACATGAGTTTAAATAGTTCTTGAAAAGTTAACCCTAATGGACTCTTTATGTTGACTTAAATGAGATTCACTAAAACTGACTCAAAACCCTAAACCGAAAAGCCGATAACTTAATCCAAACAAGCCTTGGATTCTAACTAAAAACAAAGTATTAATTAAGCCCAAACAAGCCTTGGGTTGTAACTAACAAAATAAAACAAAGCCCATAATATTAAATCCATGTTCTGTCATGAGAAGAAGAGAAGGAAGTAAAATATTATATAACTGATTCAAGGCTTATTTATAGCGTTCCATGTAGCCTCTTAATCCTAGAAACAAAAGGAAAAGTAGTCACCCATGTTGTTTCCAAGTTGTAGAAAGATTCTTTTGTTTCCTTTGTTGTCCTCACCTCATGGCCCAAATGAGGTTGTGTTGGACTCCTTTTGCACATGGATAAGATGTACTAGGATCTCCTCTTGATACTCTAATGGACCTTTCAATTCTGACTTGGTTGAAACATTCAAAACCAATGCATTCAATGCCTTTGTCTTGGACCGAGTCATTGGACCATTTGAAACATCTAATGGGTCCTTGCTAGTGTTTTTGGGCTGGTCCACATCATCCCCTCTCTCCTCGAAAGGATTCGACCTCGAATCAAAATCTATGTCAAACAACGTAAGATCAGCAATATTAAAAGTAGCACTAACACCATATTCACCTGGAAGGTCAATTTTGTATGCGTTGTCATTGATTCTCTCTAAAACCTGAAATGGACCATCACTATGAGGCTATAATTTTGATTTCCTTTGGTTAGGAAATCGTTCCTTATGCATGTGCCCCTAAACCCAATCATCGGGCTGGAAAATAACAAATTTTATGTCCCTTATTTGCTTTAGAAGCGTAAAGTCTATTCTTTTTCTCTATTTGTAGTCGAACTCCCTCATGGAGTTGTCTCACCATCTTTACCTTCTTTTCACCATCTAAACTTACTTTTTCTTCAAAAGGCAAAGGAATTAAGTCCAAAGTAGTTAGTGGATTAAAACCATAAACAATTTCAAATAGAGAAAAACCAGTGGTCGAATGCACAGTTCTATTATAAGCAAACTCAACAAAAGGCAAACATTCTTCTTAACTCTTTAAATTCTTTTAAATTATAGCACGCAAAAGTTGGGATAATGTTCTATTCACTACCTCAGTTTATCCATCTGTTTGAGGATGATATGTTGTCGAAAATAAGAGTTTAGTTCCCAACTTTTCCCATAATTTCTTGCCAGACATTCGTTTCTTCTTTGGGTGGCTGTCCAACAGAAACTCACAACTCAAGATAGACTTCATCGATTTGGTATACATGGTCCCAATAGATGCTCACTCTGTCTCCGCAACAACGAAGATCACAACCACTTGTTCTTTGAATGCTCCTATACTAAAGCGATCTGGTGGGATGTTTGTGACAGATGCAACATTCCAAGAATGACAAAAGGATGGGATGAATGGATTCGATGGGCCACTGTCACTTGGCATGGTAAAGGTTTCGTCAATTTTTCTCGTAAACTCAGTTTTGCAGCTACAGTGTATCATATCTGGCAAGAAAGGAATGCAAGGACCTTTGCTGGAATATCGAGAACTCAGAATTTGGTCTTTCATCAAATCGAATGTATCATCCGTGATAAGCTTGATTTGATGAGGAACGTCCTACCAACAGAAGAAAATAAAAGGATCCAACGAGCTTGGAGGGTCAATAACATAGATTCTTCATTTGATATTTAGCTGGTTGTATTGGTTTCCCTAACTAATCAAGTTAGGTCTTGAGTTTTCTGTTCGGTGGCTAGCCTGTAGCCATCTGTTGTTTTACATTTCTGTTCTCATTGTAAATCTGGGGTATGCCCCTTATAATCTTTGTATCGTTTTCCTTTAATATATACGTTAACTTACCAAAAAAAAAAATACATCTATGGATGGAATTAGAAAGGCAGAATTGATGAGGTCTTCCAAAAGTAGCTAACAAACTTAGCATCACGATCTGACACTATACTCTTAGCAATGCCATGCAAACGTACAGTCTCCCTAAAAATCAAGTTTGCGATATGAGATGCATCATCTGTTTTATTGCATGTAATGAAATGCGCAATTTTAGAAAACCTAATAGCAAACGCAATCAAAACCTGCTTAGTAACCCTCACTTCACCACATTCATTCAACCATTGCATAGAGTCTCTACCTGGATGCTTAATACAACTCAGATTCAATTTCTTCACAAGTGTATCACTAGCAACATTAGCACAACTACCTCCATCAATTATCATGCTACATACCTTGTTTTGGATGTGACATCGAGTGTGAAATATATTTTCCCATTGCTGATCTACATCATCTTCTTTGATTTGCATGTTCAGCGCACGTCTTATAACCAAAGCCTCCCCCTCAACAGGGTATGCAATCTCCTCATCGCTACAATCCATCAAAGGTGGCATCTCTTCACTTTCAGATTTCTCACTTTCAGATTCAACATCCCCATTATCTCTTATAAGCATAACTCTTCGGTTTGGACACTGAGATGCAATGTGCCCCTTCCCTAAACATTTAAAGCATTTAATATCTCTATCACGAGTAGGTTGAGATTCAGATTTACCTTTTCCATCCGTATAAGTATCCTTTTTGGCCTTAGGTGGTTCAGCCTTTGCATAAGGCTTTAGTTGGACAGCCCCCTCTCTTTTTAAATTCAGCCTCCATGTTGAGGAAGATGAAGCCGAATTGGTCTGAAAACGTGTACTGCCCCTTCTCTTTATTTGTCTCTCTACCTTCGTTGCCATATGGACCATGTCTTCCAATTCCACACAGTGTTGTAATTCTACAACATTTGCAATGTCCCTATTCAGTCCATTTAGAAACCTAGCCATAGTAGCTTCCCGATCCTCAATCACGTTGGCTCGAATCATGGCAATCTCCATTTCCTTGAAATACTCATCCACGGACCTAGAACCCTGATTCAAACCCTGCAATTTCAGATACAAATCTCTATAATAGTGGTTAGGCACAAATTGCCTTCTCATCAACACTTTCATCTCCTCCCACGACGCTACCGGCCTCTCTCCACTCCGTCTTCTACTAGTAACATTCTGATCCCACCAAATCAGTGCATAATCCATGAATTCGATGACTACCAATTTCACTTTCTTCGCCTCCGAATAGTTATGGCAATCAAAAATCCAATCCACCTCCTTTTCCCACTCCAAATATGCCTCGGGATCGTTTTTACCTTGAAAAGAAGGTATTTTTAGTTTGATAGCATCCAAATCACCATCTAAATCAACATGTCCCCCAACACTACGGAAATTTTCCCTTTGGCCGAATTGGCCCCTAGTTCTATTCCCATAATCCCTTCGGTTTCTAGGCTGCCGAAAACCTTCCCGGTAGTCTATGGCCTCATCATCAAAAACACCATCACCGATATCACCAACGGCCTCCTCAAAATCCTCACAATCAGCCCACCTTGTTGGCCTGTTGGCCCTACTGCTATTGTTTGCTTTCGGTTCCACCCCAAGCTTCACATTTTGGGTGCTCGTACCAGCCTCGTTACCACGTTTCTCCACCCTATCAAGTCTGTCGCACACATTTCCCATCACAAAATTCATCCTCTCCATCATTTGTGTCATGGCTTGCATTTGAAATGTAAGTTCTCCCTCGGGATGGGGCGGTGTATTGTTTTGATCTGACATGATAGTACCTGCAAAAAGTTGTTAGTGGTAAAAGAAAATTTATCCTCACGTCACTCGTGTTTCGCTCAAACACTCTTAATATCCTCACACGCTCACACCTCTCGTCTCACCTTCTTGCGGTTCTTGCGAAACTGAAACCAACATCAAATAGAACCAACTTGGCAGCGCTATCCAAATATATATATGACTCAAGAAGCAATGAAAAAACTAGAAAACAAGCAAAACAAAACTGCGATGATAGTCTCGTGAGTAGCAAGCGAGTCTATCCGAAATATGAACGAAACTGAAGACGCGAATAAAAACAGAAACAAAAAATATGCAAAATCATTAAACAACACCCAAATATGTTGGATATGATGAAAATAAACTGCAAGAAACGAAATCAACAAAAAGCAAGCGAATTTTGAAACGGTGACGCAAGACAGACTTGTTTACGACAAGTTAAGTCCGAATCTGGAACGTAAAGTAAATAATGTTCAATTGAGTTAAAATTTCAGATATAGTGCGATATCAACCCAAATAGACAGAATATAAGGTTTGAGCAATTTATGACAACGTTTGATATACTGACGTAAAAACGTTATGAATCAGACCTGAATAGACCCGAATTTGAAACCCAAAGCAAATGATATCCAATTGACCCCAAATTTGATATGTAATTCGATTAGGACCCCAGTTATTCTAATATCACATTTGAGCTAATTCCGAGTTGATTTGATCCAATTATCCCTTGTTTAGTTTTCTGCGGCAGAATCTAATAAACGTCTTTTTGAACAATTTTTCTTTTCTTTTCTCTTTTCTCTCTGTTTTTTTTTATGTTACTGATATATTTTGAACAATAACAGAATGAAATAACAATTTTTTTTTCTTTTTTATATGCCCCAAATTCAAGGAGAATAAGAAATTGGATACTAAGGAATTTTTTTGCGGAATTAACAAGAAACGAAAATTTCAGGAGGATATAACCTGATTAATGGAGCCAAGCTCTGATACCAAATGATGCGAACCTCGTGATCACATGGTCACGCAACCCACACGCAAAGATGTCAATTCCCGGAAAGCCAAGTAAATCAGGTTTGATAGGAGTGTGACACAAAGATAACTTGTACCTAGGCACCAGCACTATTGAAAACAGAAACCCCCACCCAACGAATATTGATTCGCGAACGAGAAGTATAAGGATGACGCCACGAAGACAGTTGTTCTTCGATAAGTCGTTTTCAGTTCTTTAGAGAACAAAGAAAGGGAGATTATCCCACCAACACACAATAAGTGCAGCAAAGAAGTTTTATTAATATGAAAATTGCGTAACCTTTACATGTTTAGGTTATGCCTTTATTTATACTGAATTTGAACTTAAAGAAACCCTAATGGACCTCCCTTAGGTGGACTTATATGTAGCCCACTTACAATTGACCCAAATAAGTAATAATAACCCAAAAACTAAGAAGAAAATACTAAAAATACTAAAAATCCGAAAATACCATCCTAAATAAGCTAGAATCAGATTTGTCACCCTTAAGAAGTCCTAAACAAAATTGGAAAAATCTGATTTGGAAAATTTGTGTTGCTGCCCCCTTTGATGTCCTTGATTAGCTTGGAATTCCTTGTTTAACTTGGACAAATAAGAAAACAAATTTCCTCCTTTGTTGCTGATTTAATTACTTTCCTTCCTAAGTGAGGAAAAGCATTAAATAATCCTCCCCTCTTTAGGAATAAGATTTGGCCAACTTCCTTACTTAGTTAGGAGAATAAATTGCTGACTCTTTATCCTTGTAGTATTAGAAAAGACAAGCCTAACAAGGCTGGTATTGGGCCGGACACATCAACCCCTTGTTCCACATGAATTGGGCTCTTCTTGGACCTGAACTAAATGAATTAAAGGCTGTCCTTCATGCTCCTTAAATGTTCCAAGCCTCTCTAGGTCCATTTTGTTCCATATATTCTGAACAAGCCCATTCAATGCTTCTTTAAGCTTCTTAGCCCTAGCTCTTGTGATTGGCCCAATTGGCACCTCCAATGGGTTGTTGGCATGATTATGCTTGATGTTAGGCTGATCCGCATCAGATTAGCTCACCAAGACACACACAAAGTGCGGCAAACAAGAAGTTTTATTTATCTGAATAGTCTTTCCTTACATGTTTGGTTATGCCTCTATTTATAGTGATTCTAGACTTGATGAAACCCTAATGGAGGCTTAGGTGAACTTATATGTAGCCCTCTGTTTCAATGCTTCAATTATTTACGGAGACAATAACGCTTCCTTACGTGAGGCATTATGGTCTGATATAGTGAGTCGTAGTGATGGATGGGAGTCCAGCCCATGGATTCTTATGGGCGACTTTAATGCTATCCGCTACCAATCAGACAGGTTAGGAGGGTCTACTTCGCGGGCTGGTCATATGGACAGATTGGAAACATGTATTCAAGAAGCGAAAGTGGATGATCTTCGATATTCAGGCCTGCATTATACTTGGTCGAATCAATGTCCTGAGAATCTGATTATGCGAAAACTAGATAGAGTGCTTGTCAATGAGAAATGGAATCTGAACTTCCCCTTTTCAGAAGCGAGATTTTTGCCATCGGGTATGTCAGACCATTCTCCTATGGTGGTAAAGGTTACTGGTGATTATCAGAATATAAAGAAACCATTCAGATTCTTTGATATGTGGATGGACCATGACGAGTTCATGCCCTTGGTGAGGAAAGTATGGGAACACAATTCGGGGGGTTGTCCAATGTATCAGCTGTGTTGCAAGCTAAGAAAACTAAAACGGGAATTGAAACTTTTCAATATGACTCACTTCTCCAACATTTCAGATAGAGTCAAAGATGCGAAAGATGAAATGGATAAGGCTCAACAGGCTCTCCATACAGCACATGGGAATCCAACTTTGTGCATGTGAGAAAGGGATGCTGTACGTAACTATGCTTCTATCGTCAAAGCCGAAGAGAGTTTTTTCAAACAGAAGTCAAGGATACAGTGGCTTAGCTTGGGGGATCAGAATACTGGCTACTTTCACAAATCAGTAAATGGAAGACAGCATAGAAATAAACTTCTTTCACTTACAAAGGAGGATGGAGAGGTTGTCGAAGGACATGAGGCAGTTAAATCAGAAGTCGTTGTGTACTTCCAGCGTGTGTTAAGAGTGGAACAGATGCCTAGGGTTCTGAATGAGGAAGAGATGGAATCGGCAATTAACTTGAAACTGTCTTCGACGCAACAACATGTATTAGCACAAGATGTAACAAGGGAGGAGATTGAGCATGCTATGTTTAGTTTGAAGAACAACAAAGCCCCTGGTCCGGATGGATTTAACGCAGGTTTCTTCAAAAGAATGTGGCACATAGTTGGGGAAGATGTAATCAACGCTGTTTGCTCCTTCTTTCAGACTCGGAGAATGCTTAAGGAAATGAATGCTACATCCATTTCCCTTATTCGTAAAGTTGCCAATCCTACGAGGTTGACAGATTTTTGTCCTATATCTTGCTGCAATACCGTGTACAAATGCATTTCTAAGATTCTAGCTGGGAGAATCAAAGCTGTTTTGCCATCCTTAGTAGGTCCGTATCAGACAGCTTTTATCTCTGGACGGAGAATCAGTGACAACATTCTTTTGTCTCAGGAACTAATGAAAGGCTATCATAAATCTACGGGACCTGCCCGTTGTGCTATGAAAGTAGATCTGATGAAGGCTTATGACTCGGTTCGGTGGGATTTCGTTGACGCTACGTTAAGAAAAATGGGATTCCCTAGAACAGTCATTGATTGGATTATGGTTTGTGTTACATCATGTCAATTCTCTATCAACGTCAATGGTGAGCTTGCAGGTTATTTTCAAGGGGGGAGAGGGCTGCGACAAGGGGATCCACTTTCTCCATATTTGTTTGTCCTATGTATGGAAATCCTTTCGGGGCTATTCTGCAAGATGAGTGCCAACCAAAACTTCAAGTTCCATTGGAGATGCAAGAAGGACAACATTTCTCATCTTTGTTTTGCTGACGACTTGATGATTTTTAGCAAAGGAGATGTAAACTCAATTCGTATGATCAAAACTGTGCTCACAAAGTTTCAAGACCTATCAGGTCTGTATCCAAATCCAAATAAAAGTGACATCTTCTTAAGCGGTGTGTTAAATGCTGAGAGGGAAGAGATTATTCATGTTCTTGGGTTTGCAGAGGGGGAGCTCCCTATGAAATATTTGGGAGTGCCTCTTATCTCGTCCAGACTAAAGGCTATTTATTGTTTTGATCTGACATAATAGTACCTGTAAAAAATGGTTAGTGGTAAAAGAAAATTTATCCTCGCGTCACTCATGTTTCTCTCAAACACTCTTAATATCCTCACACGCTCACACCTCTCATCTCACCTTCTTGCGGTTCTTGCGAAAGTGAAACCAACACCAAATAGAACCAACTTGGCAGCGCAATCCAAATATATATATGAGTCAAGAAGCAATAAAAAAACTAGAAAAGCAAAACGAAACTGCGATGATAGTCTCATGAGTAGCAAGCGAGTGTATCCGAAATATGAACAAAACTGAAGACTCAAATAAAAACAGGAACAAAAATATGCAAAATCATTAAACAACACCCAAATATGTTGGATATGATGAAAATAAACTGCAAGAAATGAAATCAACAAAAAGCAGGGGAATTTCAAATGGTGATGCAAGACAGACTCGTTTACGACAAGTCTGAATCTGGAACCTAAAGTAAATAATGTCCAATTGAGCTAAAATTTCAGATATAGTGCGATATCAACCCAAATAGACAGAATATAAGGTTTGAGCAATTTATGACAAAGCTTGATATTCTGACGTAAAAAACATTATGAATCAGACCTGAATAGACCCGAATTTGAAATCCAAAGAAAATGATATCCAATTGACCCCAAATTTTATATATAATGCAATTAGGACCCCAGTAATTATAATATCAAATTTGAGCTAATTACGAGTTGATTTGATCCAATTGTCCCATGTTTAGTTTTCTGCGGCAGAATCTAATAAACATCTTTTTGAACAATTTTTCTTTTCTTTCTCTTTTCTCTTTTTTTTTATGATACTGATATATTTTGAACAATAACAGAATGAAATAACAATTTTTTTTCTTTTTATATGCCGCAAATTCAAGGAGAAGAAGAAATTGGATACTGAGGAATTTTTGCGGAATTAACAAGAAACAGAAATTTTAGGAGGATATAACCTGATTAATGGAGCCAAGCTCTGATACCAAATGATGCGAACCTCATGATCACATGGTCACGCAACCCACACGCAAAGACGCCAATTCCCGAATAGCCAAGTAAATCAGGTTTGATAAGAGTGTGACACAAAGATAACTTGTACCTAGGCACCAGCACTATTGAAAACGAAAACCCCCACCCAATGAATATTGATTCACGAATGAGAAGTATAAGGATGACGCCACAAAGACAGTTGTTCTTCGATAAGTCGTTTTCAGTTCTTTAGAGAACCAAGGAGGGAGATTATCCCACCAACACACAATAAGTGCAGTAAAGAAGTTTTATTTTTTTTTTGGTAAGTTGACGTATATATTAAAGGAAAACGATACAAAAATTATAAGGGGCATACCCCAGATTTACAATGAGAACAGAAACGTAAAACAACAGATGGCTACATGCTAGCCACCGAACTGAAAACTCAAGACCTAACTTGATTCGTTAGGGAAACCAATACAACCAGCTAAATATCAAATGAAGAATCTATGTTATTAACCCTCCAGGCTCGTTGGATTCTTTTATTTTCATTTGTTGGTAGAACGTTCCTCATCAAATCAAGCTTATCACGGATGATACATTCAATTTGATGAAAGACCAAATTCTGAGTTCTAGATATTCCAGCAAAGGTCCTTGCATTCCTTTCTTGCCAGATATGATACACTGTAGCTGCAAAACTGAGTTTACGAGAAAAATTGACAAAACTTTTGCCATGCCAAGTGACAGTGGCCCATCGAATTTGGTCTGAAAATTGATCTGAAAATTGCGTAACCTTTACATATTTGGTTATGCCTTTATTTATACTAAATTTGAACTTAAAGAAACCCTAATGGACCTCCCTTAGGTGGACTTATATGAAGCCCACTTACAATTGACCTAAATAAGTAATAATAACCCAAAAACTAAGAAGAAAATTCTAAAAATACTAAAAATCTGAAAATACCATCCAAAATAAGCTAGAATCAGATTTGTCACCCTTAAGAAGTCCCAAACAAAAATTGGAAAAATCTGATTTGGAAAATTTGTGTTGCTGCCCACTTTGATGTCCTTGATTAGCTTGGAATTCTGGACACTCAAGACGCCACAGAATTGCTCTTGGGCATGGAGAAAGATTCTAAAGCTCAGATCCTTAGCATGGCCAAAGATGAAGTACATCATAGGGGATGGCAGGACAACTTCTCTATGGTTTGACAATTGGCATCCTCACAGCCCGCTCGCAGATTCTTACGGCGATAGATTCATCTATGATTCAGGTATGGAAAAGAACGCGAAGGTGAATATGCTGATTCATAACTCAGAATGGAAAATTCCTACCACTCACGCTATTGGCTGGCACCCCATTGTAGAAGCTATTCCTTCCAATTCTAAACCAATGATAGGGCCAAATGATGAGATTGTATGGCTGGATTCACCAAATCACAGATTCTCGATCAAAATAGCTTGGGAACAACTAAGATTTCATCATACGATGGTCGAATGGCATGACATTGTGTGGTTTAAGAATGCTGTTCCAAGACATTCGTTTCTTCTTTGGGTGGCTGTCCAACAGAAACTCACAACTCAAGATAGACTTCATCGATTTGGTATACATGGTCCCAATAGATGCTCACTCTGTCTCCGCAACAACGAAGATCACAACCACTTGTTCTTTGAATGCTCCTATACTAAAGCGATCTGGTGGGATGTTTGTGACAGATGCAACATTCCAAGAATGACAAAAGGATGGGATGAATGGATTCGATGGGCCACTGTCACTTGGCATGGTAAAAGTTTCGTCAATTTTTCTCGTAAACTCAGTTTTGCAGCTACAGTGTATCATATCTGGCAAGAAAGGAATGCAAGGACCTTTGCTGGAATATCTAGAACTCAGAATTTGGTCTTTCATCAAATTGAATGTATCATCCGTGATAAGCTTGATTTGATGAGGAACGTTCTACCAACAAATGAAAATAAAAGAATCCAACGAGCCTGGAGGGTTAATAACATAGATTCTTCATTTGATATTTAGCTGGTTGTATTGGTTTCCCTAACGAATCAAGTTAGGTCTTGAGTTTTCAGTTCGGTGGCTAGCATGTAGCCATCTATTGTTTTACGTTTCTGTTCTCATTGTAAATCTGGGGTATGCCCCTTATAATCTTTGTATCATTTTCCTTTTATATATACATCAACATACCAAAAAAAAAAAGAATTCCTTGTTTAACTTGGACAAATAAGAAAACAAATTTCCTCTGTTGCTGATTTAATTACTTTCCTTCCTAAGTGGGGAAAAGCATTAAATAGTCCTCCCCTCTTTAGGAATAAGATATGGCCAACTTCCTTACTTATTTAGGAGAATAAATTGCTGACTCTTTATCCTTGTAGTATTAGGAAAAGACAAGCCTAACAAGGCTGGTATTGGGCCGGACACATCAACCCCTTGTTTCACATGAATTAGGCTCTTCTTGAACCTGAAGTAAATGAATTAAAGGCTGTCCTTCATGCTCCTTAAATGTCTCAAGCCCCTCTAGGTCCATTTTGTTCCATATGTTCTGAACAAGCCCATTCAATGCTTCTTTAAGCTTCTTAGCCCTAGCTCTTGTGATTGGCCCAATTGGCACCTCCAATGGGTCGCTAGCATGATTACGCTTGGGGTTAGGCTGATCCGTATCACCCCCTCTCTCTTCAAAAGGATTCGACCTCGAATCATCACCTACATCAAACAGAGTAAGATCATAAACATTAAAGGTAGCACTAACACTATATTGACCTGGCAAATCAACTTTATAAGCGTTGTCATTGATCCTCTCAAGGATCTGAAATGGCCTATCTCCTCGTGGTTGTAGCTTTGACTTCCTCTGGGCTGGAAATCTCTCCTTGCGCATATGCACCCAAACCCAATCGTCAGGCTGAAAGACAACATGTTAGTGCCCCTTATTTGCTTTGGTCGCATACACGCGATTCCTCTTTTCAATCTATTGCCGCACACTCTCATGAAGAGTTTTCACCACCTGTGCTTTACGATTACCATCCAAACTAACCTTTTCATCAATAGGCAAAGGAATCAAATCCATTGGAGTTAAAGGGTTAAATCCATACACAATTTCAAATGGTGAAAATTCAGTAGTAGAGTGCACACTACGATTATATGCAAACTCTATAAATGGCAAACAATCTTCCCAATTCTTTAAGTTCTTTTGAATGACAGCACGCAGAAGTTGTGTTAAGGTCCTATTAACTACTTCCGTTTGTCCATTTGTTTGGGGGTGACAAGTAGTTGAAAACAACAGTTTAGTACCCATTTTTCCCCATAACACCTTCTAAAAATAGCTAAGGAACTTAACATCTCTATTAGAAACAATGCTCTTAGGGACCCTATGAAGTCGTACTATCTCCCCAAAGAACAAATTAGCAATGTTAGTTGCATCATCAGTTTTATGACATGGAATGAAATGTACCATCTTTGAAAACCTATCAACAATTACAAAGATGGAATCCTTACCCTTTTTTGACCTAGGTAAACCAAAGACGAAGTCCATCGAAATGTCTACCCAAGTCCACCCTATCAAGTCTGTCACACACATTTCCCATCACAAAATATTTGATACTAAAATGTTTGATAAGAGAAGATAAGGATTGTCACTTAGTCAAGAATTGGTCACCCACTTATCAATTAGTCATCAAATCAATACTTCCCAATTTTGGCCTATAAAAGGAGGAACTTGCCATGCATTTAGTGATTAGTACTTAAAAGTGTATTTTTATCATGGTTTTATATCATTATTTTGCACTTGAAGTATCAATAACTCCTTAACTAAAGCATGTTTTATAATAATATATCTAATAATATAAGATACCTTTAATTTGTGGTAAATGTTCATTTTAAATGCAGGCCTATCACATAAATGAAAGGATTGATTGATGACTTTAAGAACTTAAATTGCAAGGATAAAGAGATGGCCAAACTTAGAAAAGAGATGTCGGTGCAATCCAAACCGGAACACTGTTCGGTAATTGGGTCATATCTGGAGCTATATATCTCAGATTTAGGTCCAATTTATATGGATGGAAAGGTAAGACATAGGCCTACAACTTTCATATGGAGCCCAAGATCTGAAAAGGCCATTTTCAAGTCCAAATTGTAGCTACAACAAAGAAGCCCGAATCTGTCTTTCAGCCCGAGCACTGTTCAGTATTTTGGCCATATCTGGAGTTTTAGAAGTCCAAATGAGCTGAATTTTTTACACAAGAAAGCTGAGACAATTGCCTACACCTTTCATGTTTGCAACTGGCTCCAATGTTAACGTTATCAATGACGTTTTGGGCAGACAAGAGAAGATAAGGATTGTCACCAACTCAAGAGTTGGCCACCCACTTATCAATTAGTCATCAAATCAATAGTTCCCAATTTTGGCCTATAAAAGGAGGCATTTGCCATGCATTTAGGCATCTTGGTTTCCAGATCAAGATCATGCTCTTCCTTTCTCTCTTTGTATTTTTTGTAATATTTATGCTTTGCTTTCATTAATATTAAGTTTATGCCTTTCATTTCCTTTCCTTTACTTAGTTAACTTTTATGTTCTTATTTTGTTTATCTATTTTGCTTTCTTTCATTATGTCTAGCTAAGTTAGTTATGTCAAGGTGAAAAGGTTACAGTAATGGTGTAAGAATAAGTATAATGTAAACTTAATATGGACTTTAATATTTGATACTAACATGTTTTATATTTGTTATCTTGTTCACTCTTTAATACTTTGCTTGTTAAATGACTAATCTTGATTTATGTTGTATAACACTTGGTACAACAAATGCTTGGCACTTTCATAGCCCATACTGTATGGTATAACCGACACCTGAGCTATGAAAGGAACTTGATTTGTTGTTAACATAAGTTATAATCATGAATGCTTGACGAGATTTACAAGTATTAGCATTAATTGAATAAGATGACTAATGTAATCATGTTAACAATATATAATCTGATTGGAACCTCCTTTGTGTGTGGTTTCCAATTCAATAATAAGAGTTTATACTATACTTGTTTGATATACCATTAGTGGAACCTCTAACCTTGATATTTGTTATTATTATTGTTTAATCCTTACATTAATTTTTCATCTCCAAGTTCTCATCATCTTCTTCTTCTTCTCTTTCTTTATTATTATTATTATTATTACTACTACTACTACTACTATTATTATTATTATTATTATTATTATTATTATTATTGTTGTTGTTGTTGTTGTTGTTGTTGTTGTTGTTGTTGTTGTTGTTGTTATTGTTATTATTATTGTTGTTGTATTATTGTTATTTATAATTTGTACAAATAACCTCCCTGTGGTTCGACCCCGGTCTTGCCGGGTTATTTATTACTTCGACACTCCTGCACTTGGGAGAAGACATCAATCTTTTAGTCGTGTCATGTTTTTGGCACCGTTGCCGGGGAGGTAAGTTTTGTATAAATTATAATATTTATTTTATTTTCTCTTTTTACTTTTCTTGTATATAACTTTGTTTCTTTTGTTTTATTTGTCTTTATTTTGTTTTCTTCCTTCTTCTTTTGTTTTCTTCTTCCTTTTATTCTATTCTTACACGTACATGAGAGTGTGGTCACGTATATCAAGTGGTAGACTTTGTAGGGTATCCTCATCATTTTCAGAAAATATGGCCGAAGAAGATAATCACTCACTTCATAATGAAAATAATGAGAATAACCGTGCTAGAACACTTAGAGACCACATGAATCCCACAAGAACAAGTGCACCATCATGCATAGTTTTTCCTCCCGATGCATCTCATTTTAATTATTTAACCAGGTATTATTCAACTTTTACCTTCTTTTCATGGTTTAGAATTAGAAAATCCATATTTGCATTTAAGGGAATTTGAGGAGGTGTGCAACACATATAATAACTTAAATTGTAGCATTGATTGTGCATCAAAAGTGTCATTAAGTCTCTTATTTTACATATGTATTTATTGTTTTTATTTGGTTGTTTTTATAATAAGTGATGTGTTTTTTAGTAATGAAGTTTGTTTTAATGTTTTGATAGGTTTTTGGAGCTTAAATGAATTAATTCAGAAAATTCAACGTCGGAATTCAGAACAAAGAATTGAAGAGACATTTAGTTGAAGATTGAAGCAAATCTTGGTTCAAATAAGTGCTCCAAATTTGTCCCAAAAATCAATTCTATTCCAATTCTAGAAAAGAATATCATATGATTTATTTCAAACCCAAACTTGCCTTATGTTGTGTGCAAACTTCAACCATTAAACACTCAAGGTTTCAATGTCAATCTTAGTCCAAATAATAAGTACATTTGTATACTTATTTGATGCTCAAATTCAGCCCAAATTCAGCCCCAAATCAGCCCTAAATCAAACCCAAATCAACCTTCAAACCAACCCAAACACAATCCATGATCTTACATGTCCACACAACAAATAAGAATTGATTTTTGAAAGAATAAGTGTTCTTTCGTCCATTGTAGGTCACATTCTTATCAAACTGCCATGGACGACCCAGTAACAAATGGCTAGCTGACATCGGCGCAACGTCACACAAAACCTCGTCATGATAGGTTTTAATGGAAAAGGGCACAAGAACTTGCTTTGTCACCCGAATCTCCCCATTCTCATTCAGCCATCGCAAACTATACGGTCTGGGATGTGGAATGGTAGTTAAGCCCAATTTCTCCACCAAGGTAGTTGTCGCAACATTAGTGCAACTTCCATTATCAATGATCATCCCACACACCTTATCTTGAATCTGACATCGAGTATGAAAGATGTTCTCACGTTGCTCAGCACTAACATCAACTTGTGCATTTAGAACCCGTTGCACAACCAACAAATCTCCCTTCACTGGTTCGAAATCCTCTTCCTGTTCCATTTGTGCCTCATCTTCATCTTCAGTTTCAGCCTCATCTCCACTGATCAGCTCTCCATGATCCCCATGCAATATCATTACCCTTTTATTTGGACATTCTAAAGCAATGTGCCCATGTCCTAAGCACTTGAAGCACTTGATGTCTCGTGACCTCCTTGGATGTGGAGGTTCTGTCACCTTCTCCTTTCCCTTTAAAGAATCAAAACTGGTATTCCCCTTGCTGACCTCCACCTTCTCATCTCGTTTAGGTGTGCTCCATGTTCGAGTAGGCGTAGATCTGTCCCTTGTCGTACTTGACGTAGTTACACTAGTTCGGACACCTCCTCGTTTCTGCTGCCTCTCTACACGACTTGCAAGCTTTATAACATCCTCAAGGAAGATGTACGGTTGCAATTCAACCACATTAGCTATATCCTTCCTCAACCCTCCAAGAAATCTAGCTATTGTTTGTTCTCGGGGGTTCCATCAATTCACATCGAATCTGTAGCAACTCAAACTCTTTCACATAATCTTCCACGCTTAAAGATCCTTGTCGCAAAGTCTGAAGTCTGATGTATAGCTCTTGTTTATAGTAATCAGGAACAAATCTCTTCTTCATCACTCTTTTCATAGTTGCCCACGTTCTAATCTCCTCTTCTCCATCCCTTCTCCTCTGAATCTTTAAGTTTTCCCACCATAAAAGAGCATAATCTGTAAACTCAAGTGCTGCCACCTTGCACTTCCTTTCTTCAGAATATTCATACCATTCGAACACCTTTTCAACCTTCTGAATCCATTCCAAGTATTCCTCAGGTGAACTACTTCCTCGAAACGGTGGAATCTTAAGTTTGAGACCACTAGGAGGATTATTATTCTGTCTTCTTGGTCTGCCCCTGTCGTCGGCCTCATCATCCCCATTTGGATCTCCATCAGCTTCTACAAAATCATTTCGTGGCACCCTAAGTGCTTGCCTCTGCTGGGGTTGCAAATTATTTCTTTGCATCATTTGCATAAGGGTATGCAACTGTTCATGAATTCCAGTCATTTCATCCCAAATCTCAGCATGAGATCTCATCATTTGCATAAGGGTATGCAACTGTTCACGAATTCCAGTCATTTCATCCCGAATCTCAGCATGAGATCGTTGTAAGCCCATAACCTGTGCCTGTTCTAAACTTAACCCTCTTGGCAAATCTTCTTTATCTCCAGCCATAACTAAGTTTATCAATTGCAATTCCAGCAAGCCTTTCTTCTGTTTCTAGCTCTTGCCTTAGATCGCAACTGATGCTCTGATACCAGATGTTGTGCCGTGAATGATTCAAAAATCGACAACAATGAATCTGACGAAAATGGATGAAGGATGGGTCTGGTTGTATTGTCTTTCTTCTGGTGTTTAGGCTAGATTATAGTATTTTTAAGGTAAATAAAAATGGAGGATAAACTAGAGTGATACTTTGATAAGTCGATCTGGACGCCACAAAGATCAATCTAGGATTTTGACGCCACACTCTTTGTGATTGAAGAGTGATAAGTCAGGTAGGGTTCTTCACAAATCAATTTGGAAGAATAACTCTTAATTCTCGGAATTAAGTTCAAATATTGGCCAAAAGTTGTTTATTACATATTCTGATGCCATATTTATAATGGAACATCCCTCCACACTTAGGAAAATTCAACATGACAGAAATCAAGCCCAAAACTTGGACTTTGACAAAGTAACCAGACAAATTACACTAGCACACATTTTCTGACTTTAATTGAAACATAAACAGACCGAATTTAAAATGGCTACAACTTCTTGCACAAAATTCCAATGCAATCATGGTTGGACAATCTGGAAAGATCACGTTCTGAACTTGAAATCCACCTAGATTAGTCTTGTTTTCACATGCAATGGATGACTTCAAATTCGGGTTCAAATTTATCTACTGTTCTGACGTAAACAGCATCAATTTCTTAACTTATTTGCATTATCAACCCAAATTCAAGTAGTCCAGCATCAAAAGAACCATTAATGGCTCTTCCCATCTTTAAGCTCCAATTGTAGGCAAATAAGCACCCTTGAACCAATTTGAAACTGATTGCCAAATTTTAACTCCGACGCAGCTTCAATCATTCCAATCTGACTCGTCAAGGTCCTTTATAGTTGTTTCACTCTTGCTCTTGTCATTGGACCATCTGAATCCTCTTGCATATTTGATTTACCTTTACGAGATGGATTATCATTCCCATGATGCACATCATGTATGTATTAAAAGAAAACGATACAAAGATTATAAGGGGCATACCCCAGATTTACAATGATAACAGAAACGTAAAACAATAGATGGCTACAGGCTAGCCATTGAACAGAAAACTAAGACCTAACTAGATTCATTAGGGAAACCAATACAACTAGCTAAATATCAAATGAAGAATCTATATTATTGACCGTCCAAACTCTTTGGATCCTTTTGTTTTCATCTGTTGATAGAACGTTCCTCATCATATCAAGCTTATCATGGATGATACATTCGATTTGATCAAAGATGAAATTTTGAGTTCTGGAGATTCCTGCAAAGGTCCTTGCAGTCTGTTCTTGCCAGATATGATACACTATAGCTGTGAAACTGAACTGGAAAATAATGTTTCTTGTTGTTTCTGAATTCCTTAGTGTCCAATTTCTTTTTCTCCTTGATTTTGCAACATATCAAAAAACAAATTGTTATTTCATTATGTTATAGTTCAAGATATATCAGCAGCATAAAAAAAAAGGAGAAAAGAAAAAAAATCGTTCAAAAAGACATTGGTTTCTTCCGCAGAAAACTAAACAAGGGAAAATTAGACCAAATCAACTCAGAATTAGCTCAAATTTGACATTCTAATTACTGGGGTCCTGATAGCACCACATATCAAATTTGGGGTCAATTAGATATTGTTTTCTTTAGGTTTCAAATTCGGGTCTAATCAGGTCTAATTCATAACGTTTTTGCGTCAGTATGTCAAACCTTATCATAAATTGATAACAAATTTACATTTCGTCTATATGGGTTGATATCACGTTATATCTAAAAGTTTAACTCAATTGGACATCATAAACAAGTCTGTTTTGCGTCAACTTTTGAAATTCATTGTCTTTCTCTTTTTTTTATTTATTGCAGTTTATTTTCATCATATCCAATATATTTGGGTGTTGTTTCATCATTTTTCATTTTTTTTCCTGTTTTATTCGAGTCTTCAATTTCATTCATATTTTGAAAAGACTTACTTGCTACTTGCAAGACTATCATCGCAATTTCGTTTTGCTTGTTTTCTAGTTATATATATATATTATGCTGCCAAGTTGGTTTATGTGTTGGTTTTAATTTTGCAAGAACCACAAGAAGGTGAGACGAGAGTTGTGAGCGTGTGAGGATATTAAGAGTATTTGAGTGAAACACGAGCGATGTGAGGATAATTTTTTTTCAGGTACTATCATGTCAGATCAAAACAACCCACCACCCCATCCCGAGGGAGAACGTACGTTCCAAATGCAAGCCATAATGATAATGATGGAAAGCATGAATTTCATGATGGGAAACATGTGTGACAGACTTGAGAAGGTGGGAAAACATGGAAACATGGCTGGAACATGTATCCAAGATGTGAGAAAGGTTGGGGCTAAACCAAAATCAAACAATGGCAGTAGGGTCAGAAGACCAAAGTGGGCTGATTATGAGGATTTTGAGGCTCAATTTGATGATATTGGTGATGGTGGTTTTAAGGATGACACCATAGGCTACTGAGAAGATTTTCAGCAGTGTAGAAACTGAAGGGATTTAATGTAATTTGATGAGGTGCTATGGCAAAAGAAAAGGCAGATTCAAAAGGAGAGGTGGTATCCAAGGGAGAGAGATAAAGAGATTAGTGTTCTTAAAAAAGAATCCAAAAGTCTATCCCGTATTCTAGGGGAGATGAAGCAAGAAATTGATGTGTTAATGGTAGCAATCAATGCTCAGCAAGCTTCAAAAAAAGATGAGAAAAAGGACTACAATGATGATATACAAAATAGAATGGCTGCAACTTTCATCCAAAATTGTTGGCGACGATTGTTTGCAAAAAGAGAACTCCAAAGGCTTCAAAACGAGGCTAAGGAATTGTCCATTCAACTTGTTGGTGATTTGAGGACGAATCATCTTGAAGAGAGAGGGAATGATACAATCCAGGCTAGGTCAAATTGGGATTTTGATGTAAAATATACAACAATCTAATTTTACAGCTCAGTCATAATTCTTAATCTGACCGTTGGATTAAGCTGAAATTTTATATGGAGTCTTCTGACATATTTTCCTACCTTAGGTTAAATTTTTAGGTCAATCTGAGTTTAGAAAGGTATCTCAATACGGGTCAACAAAGGCTATACGAATTTTGTTATTTACTTTCTTTTTACTTGTGGACTTCCTATTTGGCTAGGATTCTTTTGCTAAAAGGATGTGGCAGCTTATTTTACAAATATACTAATTCTATAAAGATCTTTAATGGGCTGCAATATAGTTTCCAAGGGTGGCAAGGATTCATAATTATTTTAGAATCCTTTTCTTACAAGGATTTTTTTTTCTTATTCATCCTAGCTACAAAAGGAACGAAGACATTGAAATAAATTCTACCTTCAGATCAGATTTCCTAATCTATTTGGGACTTTTTTTCATTGTCACAAATCTGATTCTAGCATATTTAAGATAATAATTTTTGGATTTTTATTATTTTTATTATTTTCTTCTTAGTCTTTGGATTATTATTACTTATTTGGGTCAATTGTAAGTGGGGGTCCATTACGGTTTCTTTAATTCTAGAGTCGGTATAAATAGAGGCATCACCAAACATGTAAGTTTAGACAATTCAGATTAATAAAAGTTCTTGTTTGCCGCACTTTGTGTGTGTGTGTGTTCGTGAGATAATCTTCCTTTCATGGTTCTTTAATGAACTGAAAAATGAATTATCGAAGAATAACTATCTTCGTGGCGTGATGCGGATCAGCCTAACACCAAACGTAATCATGCCAACAACCCATTGGAGGTGCCAATTGGGCCAATCACAAGAGCTAGGGCCAAGAAGCTTAAAGAAGCATTGAATGGGCTTGTTCAGAACATATGGAACAAAATGGACCTAGAGGGGCTTGGGACATTTAAGGAGCATGAAGGACAGCCTTTAATTCATTTAGTTCAGGTCCAAGAAGAGCCCAATTCATGTGGAACAAGGGGTTGATGTGTCCGACCCAATACCAGCCTTGTTAGGCTTGTCTTTTTCTAATACTACAAGGATAAAGAGTCAGCAATTTATTCTCCTAACTAAGTAAGGAAGTTGGCCAAATCTTATTCCTAAAGAGGGGAGGACTATTTAATGATTTTCCTCACTTAGGAAGGAAAGTAATTAAATCAGCAACAAAGGAGAAAATTTGTTTTCTTATTTGTCCAAGTTAAACAAGGAATTCCAAGCTAATCAAGGACATCAAAGGGGGCAGCAACACAAATTTTTCAAATCAGACTTTTTCAATTTTGTTTAGGACTTCTTAAGGGTGACAAATCTGATTCTAGCTCATTTAGGATGGTATTTTCGGATTTTTAGTATTTTTAGAAATTTCTTCTTAGTTTTTGGGTTATTATTACTTATTTGGGTCAATTGTAAGTGGGCTTCATATAAGTCCACCTAAGGGAGGTCCATTAGGGTTTCTTTAAGTTCAAATTCAGTATAAATAAAGGCATAACCCAAACATGTAAAGGTTACGCCATTTTCAGATTAATAAAAATTCTTTGCTGCACTTTTGTGTGTTGGTGGGATAATCTCCCTTCCTTGGTTCTCTAAAGAACTAAAAATGAATTATCGAAGAACAACTTTCTTCGTGGCGTCATCCTTATACTTCTCGTTTGCGAATCAATATTCGTTGGGTGGGGGTTTCCGTTTTCAATACTGCTGGTGCCTAGTTACAAGTTATCTTTGTGTCACACTCCTATCAAACCTGATTTACTTGGCTTTCCGGGAATTGTACTTGATGGATATTTGTTTAAAGAGAGTCATTTGTGTGTTCCATTAAGTTCCATGCGTGAATTGCTTGTACGTGAAGCACATGGAGGCGGGTTAATGGGGCATTTTGGTGTTGTTAAGACTTTGGATGTGTTGCATGAGCATTTTTATTGGCCTAAAATAAAAAAAGATGTGCAACGCAGATGTGCTAAATGCATAACTTGTAGGAAAGCAAAGTCTAGGACTCAACCGCATGGCTTGTATACCCCTTTGCCTGTACCGAAAGAACCTTGGGTAGACATTTCGATGGACTTCGTCTTGGGTTTACCTAGGTCAAAACGGGGCAGGGATTCCATCTTTGTAGTTGTTGATAGGTTTTCAAAGATGGCACATTTCATTCCATGTCATAAAACTAAGGATGCAACTAACATTGGTGATTTGTTCTTTAGGGAGATAGTACGACTTCAAGGGGTCCCTAAGAGCATTGTTTCTGATAGAGATGTTAAGTTCCTTAGCTATTTTTGGAAGGTGTTATGGGGGAAAATGGGTACTAAACTGTTGTTTTCAACTACTTGTCACCCCCAAACATATGGACAAACCGAAAGTAGTTAATAGGACCTTAACATAACTTTTGCGTGTTGTCATTCAAAAGAACTTAAAGAATTGGGAGGATTGTTTTCCATTTATAGAGTTTGCATATAATCGTAGTGTGCACTCTACTACTAAATTTTCACCATTTAAAATTGTGTATGGATTTAACCCTTTAACTCCAATGGATTTGATTCCTTTGCCTATTGATGAAAGGGTTAGTTTGGATGGTAATCGTAAAGCACAAGTGGTGAAAACTCTTCATGAGAGTGTGCGGCATCAGATTGAAAAGATGAATCGCATGTATGCGACCAAAGCCAATAAGGGGCGCAAACATGTTGTCTTTCAGCCTGGTGATTGGGTTTGGGTGCATATGCGCAAGGAGAGATTTCCGGCCCAGAGGAAGTCAAAGCTACAACCATGAGGAGATGGGCCATTTTAGATCCTTGAGAGGATCAATGACAACGCTTATAAAGTTGATTTGCCGGGTGAGTATAGTGTTAGTGCTACCTTTAATGTTTCTGATCTTACTTTGTTTGATGTAGGTGAACAACTGTCTTCGTGGCGTCATCCTTATACTTCTCGTTTGCGAATCAATATTCGTTGGGTGGGGGTTTCCGTTTTCAATAGTGCTGGTGCCTAGGTACAAGTTATCTTTGTGTCACACTCCTATCAAATCTGATTTACTTGGCTTTTCAGGAATTGGCGTCTTTGCTTGTGGGTTGCGTGATCATGTGATCACGAGGTTCGCATCATTTGGTATCAGAGCTTGGCTCCATTAATCAGGTTATATCCTCCTGAAATTTTTGTTTCTTGTTAATTCCGCAAAAATTCCTTACTATCCAATTTCTTCTTCTCCTTGAATTTGCGGCAAAAATTTCCTTGAATTTGCGGTTATATCTTCTGAAATTGCAGGGTTTGAATCAGGGTTCTAGGTCCATGGATGAGTATTTCAAGGAAATGGAGATTGCCATGATTCAGGCCAATGTGATTGAGGATCGGGAAGCTACTATGGCTAGGTTTCTAAATGGACTGAATAGGGACATTGCAAATGTTGTAGAATTACAACACTGTGTGGAATTGGAAGACATGGTCCATATGGCAACGAAGGTAGAGAGGCAAATAAAGAGAAGGGGGCAGTACACGTTTTCAAACCAATTCGGCTTCATCTTCCTCAACATGGAGGCTGGATTTGAAAAGAGAGGGGGCTGTCCAACCAAAGTCTTATGCAAAGGCTGAACCACCTAAGGCCAAAAAGGATACTTATACGGATGAGAAAGGTAAATCTGAATCTCAACCTACTTGTGATAGAGATATTAAATGCTGTAAATGTTTAGGGAAGGGGCACATTGCATCTCAGTGTCCAAACCGAAGAGTTATGCTTATAAGAGACAATGGGGATGTTGAATCTGAAAGTGACAAGTCTGAAAGTGAAGAGATGCCACCTTTGGTGGATTGTAGCGATGAGGAGATTGCATATCCTGTTGAGGGGGAGGCTTTGGTTATAAGACGTGCGCTGAACATGCAAATCAAAGAAGATGATGTAGATCAGCAACGGGAAAATATATTTCACACTCCATGTCACATCCAAAACAAGGTATGTAGCATGATAATTGATGGAGGTAGTTGTGCTAATGTTGCTAGTGATACACTTGTGAAGAAATTGAATCTGAGTTGTATTAAGCATCCTAGGCCTTATAGATTGCAATGGTTGAATGAATGTGGTGAAGTGAGGGTTACTAAGCAGGTTTTGATTGTGTTTGCTATTGGGAAGTATTCTGATGAGATTTTATGTGATGTCGTCCGGATGCATGCTAGTCACTTACTTTTAGGGCGTCCATGGCAGTTTGACCGGAAAGCGATTTATGATGGGTTTAAAGAGAGTCGTTTGTGTGTTCCATTAAGTTCTATACGTGAATTGCTTGTACATGAAGCACATGGAGGCATGGAGGGTTAATAACATAGATTCTTCATTTGATATTTAGCTGGTTGTATTGGTTTCCCTAACGAATCAAGTTAGGTCTTGAGTTTTCAGTTCGGCGGCTAGCATGTAGCCATCTGTTGTTTTACGTTTCTGTTCTCATTGTAAATCTGGGGTATGCCCCTTATAATCTTTTTTTTTTTTTGGTAAGTTGACCCCCTTATAATCTTTTGCTTTCTTTCTTTGTATTTTTTGTATTGCTTATGCTTTGCTTTCATTAATATTAAGTTTATGCCTTTCATTTCCTTTCCTTTACTTAGGTAACCTTTATCTTATTTATGTTCTTATTTTTTTTTTTTTTTTTTCTTTCATTATGTCTTACTAAGTTTATTATGTCAAGGTGAAAAGGTTACACTAATGGTGTAAGAATAAGTATAGTGTAAACTTAATATGGACTTTAATGTTTGATACTAACATGTTTTGTATTTGTTATCTTGTTCACTCTTTAATACTTTGCTTGTTAAATGACTAATCTTGAATTATATTGTATAACACTTGGTACAACAAATACTTGGGAGTTTCATAGCCCATACTGTATGGTATAACCGACACCTGAGCTATGAAAGGAACTTGATTTGTTGTTAACATAAGTTATAATCATGAATGCTTGACGAGATTTACAAGTAGTAGCATTAATTGAATAAGATGACTAATGTAATCATGTTAACAATCTATAATCAGATTGGAACCTCCTTTGTGTGTGGTTTCCAATTGACTAATAAGAGTTTAGTCACCTTGCAGCCCATATGCATTCTCTTTACCCTTAGCTTTCTTGCAAATAGCACATCTCTCAATCACCTTGTGCACATCCCGTAACATGCTAGGCCAAAAGAAATGTTCTTTCAACAACTCATAAGTCTTCTTCTCCCTAAAATGACCACTAAGACCACCATGAGCCTCTCGCACAAGCAACTCCCGTAATGAACCTGAAGGAATACACATTCTGCCCATTTTGAACAAGTAACCTTCATGCATGAAGAACCCCTCACAAGCTCCCTTTGCACATTCGGTAACCACATTAGCAAAGTAGGAATCATTAGCGTATTGATCCTTCACTTGTTCAAAACCCATCAGCCTTGCATTCAACATAGAGATCAGTGCATACCTCCTAGAAAGAGCATCAGCAACCACATTAACTTGCCCTTTCTTGTACTTTATGACATAAGGAAATGACTCCATAAACTCCACCCATTTAGCATGTCTTCGATTCAGCTTGCTTTGCCCCTTAAGATACTTCAAGGATTCATGATCAGTATGAATAACGAATTCTTTTGGCAACAAGTAGTGCTGCCATACCTCCAGAGCTCGAATCAAAGCATAGAACTCCTTGTCATAAATAGAGTAGTTCAAACGTGCTCCATTTAACTTTTCACTGAAGAATGCAATCGGCCTCTTTTCTTGCATCAAAACAGCCCCAATTCCAACTCCGGAAGCATCACACTCTATTTCAAATGTTTTAGCAAAGTCTGGAAGTGCTAAAACTGGAGCAGTACACAACTTTTCTTTAATTAGCTCAAAAGCTTTCTGAGCATCTGCACTCCATCTAAACTCGTTTCCTTTTTTCAAGCATTCTGTCATAGGAGCAACAATAGAGCTGAAATCTTTCACAAATCGCCTGTAGAAAGAAGCTAAACCATGAAAACTCCTCACATCAGCGATACTAGCAGGTTTTGGCCAGTCCCGAATTGCCTTAATTTTCTCCTCATCAACCTTAACTCCCTTGCTGGAGATAATATATCCAAGAAACACGACACTTTCTTTATAGAAGTAACACTTTGTGAGTTTCCCATACAACTTAGAATCTCGCAAAGTTTCAAACACAACTCTAAGATGCTTTACATGATCATCAAAGGTCTTGCTATACACTAGGATATCGTCAAAATATACTACAACAAACAGCCCAATATACTTCCTCAAAACATGATTCATAAGCCTCATAAATGTACTAGGCGCATTAGATAACCCAAACGGCATTACCATCCATTCATATAACCCCTGTTTAGTTTTAAATGCTATTTTCCATTCATCTCCCTCTTTCATTCTAATTTGGTGATAACCACTCATCAAATCGACTTTTTGAAACACACTGAAACAAAAATAAAAAATAACAAAACACAATAATAAAACCAAAAGACACAAAAAATCACAAATGAAGGCTCAAATCCAATCTAAGCTTTTTACGGCTTTCCTTAGTTGACCAATTTATGCGACTCATGGAAGGATCAATTACAGGAATGAAGGATTGTAGTTGGTCAATCAATTGTTCAGCAATAGCAGTAGAGATTATGATTTGTCGTGCAGAAGATGTTAGAAATTCTTGTTCCATAGCATGATCAAGAAAAGACAACAACTTATCATAATAACTACTAACATTTAACAAACCTATGGGTTTATGGTGAATGTGCAGTTGAGCCTAAGAGGAAATATAAAAGATCTCTTCCAATGTACCTAGACCACCTGGTAAAGAAATGAAGGCATTAGTGATTAGTACTTAAAAGTGCATTTTTATCATGGTTTTATATCATAATTTTGCACTTGAAATATCAATAACTCCTTAACTAAAGCATGTTTTATAATAATATATCTAACAATATAAGATACCTTTAATTTGTGGTAAATGTTTATTATAAATGCAGGCCTATCACATAAATGAAAGGATTGATTGACGACTTTAAGAACTTAAATTGCAAGGGCAAAAAGATGACCAAAATTAGAAAAGAGATGTCGGTGCAATCCAAACTAGAATACTGTTCGGTAATTGGGTCATATCTAGAGCTATAGATCTCAGATTTAGGTCGACTTTATATGGATGGAAAGGTAAGACATAGGCCTACAACTTTCATATGGAGCCCAAGATCTAAAAAGGCCATTTTCAAGTCCAAATTGTAGCAACAACAAAAAAGCCCGAATCTGTCCTCTAGCCCGAGCACTGTTCAGTATTTTGACCATATCTGGAGTTCTAGAAGTCCAAATGAGCTAAAATTTTACACAAGAAAGCTGAGATAATTGTCTACAACTTTCATGTTTTCAAGTGGCTCCAATTTTGACTTTATCAATGACGTTTTGGGCAGATAAGAGAAGATAAGGATTGTCACCAAGTCAAGAGTTGGCCACCCACTCATCAATTAGTCATCAAATCAATAGTTCCCAATTTTGGCCTATAAAAGGAGGCATTTGCCATGCATTTAGGCATCTTGGTCTCCAGATCAAGATCATGCTTTTTCTTTCTCTCTTTGTATTTTTTGTATTGCTTATGCTTTGCTTTCATTAATATTAAGTTTATGCCTTTCATTTCCTTTCCTTTACTTAGGTAACCTTTATCTTATTTATGTTCTTATTTTTTTTATTTTTTTTTCTTTCTTTCATTATGTCTAGCTAAGTTTATTATGTCAAGGTGAAAAGGTTACACTAATGGTGTAAGAATAAGTATAGTGTAAACTTAATATGGACTTTAATGTTTGATACTAACATGTTTTGTATTTGTTATCTTGTTCACTCTTTAATACTTTGCTTGTTAAATGACTAATCTTGAATTATGTTGTATAACACTTGGTACAACAAATACTTGGGAGTTTCATAGCCCATACTGTATGGTATAACCGACACCTGAGCTATAAAAGGAACTTGATTTGTTGTTAACATAAGTTATAATCATGAATACTTGACGAGATTTACAAGTATTAGCATTAATCGAATAAGATGACTAATGTAATCATGTTAAGAATCTATAATCTGATTGGAACCTCCTTTGTGTGTGGTTTCCAATTGAATAATAAGAGTTTATACTATACTTGTTTGACATACCATTAATGGAACCTCTAACCTTGACATTTATTATTATCATTGTTTAATCGTTACATTAATATTTCATCTCAAAGTTCTCATCTTCTTCTTCTTCTTCTCCTTCTTTTTCTTTATTATTATTATTATTATTATTATTATTATCATTATTATTACAATTATTACTATTACTATTATTATTATTACTATTACTATTATTATTATTGTTGTTGTTGTTGTTGTTGTTGTTGTTCTTATTATTGTTGTTGTTGTATTATTGTTATTTATAATTTGGACAATTAACCTCCTTGTGGTTCAACCCCAGTCTTGCCGGGTTATTTATTACTTCGACACTCCTGCACTTGAGAGAAGACATCAACCTTTTAGTCGTGTCAAGTTTTTGGCACCGTTGCCAGGGAGGTAAGTTTTGTATAAATTATAATATTTATTTTATTTTCTCTTTTTACTTTTCTTGTATATAACTTTGTTTCTTTTCTCTTCTTTGTTCTTCTTTTCTTTTCTTCTTCCTTTTATTCTGTTCCTACACGTGCATGAGATTGTGGTCACGTACATCAAGTGGTAGACTTTCTAGGGTATCCTCATCATTTTAAAAAAATATGGCTGAAGAAGATAATCAATCACTTCATAATGAGAATAATGAGAATAACCGTGCTAGAACACTTAGAAACCACATGAATCCCACAAGAACAAGTGCACCATCATGCATAGTTTTTCCTCCCGATGCATCTCATTTTAATTTTAAATCAGGCATTATTCAACTTTTACCTGCTTTTCATGGTTTAGAATTGGAAAATCCATACTTGCATTTAAGAGAATTTGAGGAGGTCTGCAACACATATAATAATTTAAATTGTAGCATGAACACCATTAGATTAAAGCTTTTTCCTTTTTCATTAAAAGATAAAGCTAAAACATGGCTACAAAATTTAAGACCAGGATCCATTCGTGCTTGGGATGAAATGCAACAACAGTTTTTAAAGAAATTTTTCCCATCTCATAGAACAAACTCTTTCAAAAGACAAATCACCACTTTCACTCAAAAACCAGGAGAAACATTTTACCAATGTTGGGATAGGTATCGAGACTTGCTTAATACCTGCCCTCATCATGGTTTTGAAACATGGAGATTGGTTTCACATTTTTATGAAGGGTTAACACCTAGAGATAGGCAAATGGTTGAATTGATGTGCAATGGAACTTTTGAAGATAAAGACCCTGATGAAGCAATGGAGCACTTAGACTTGTTAGCTGAAAATACTCAAAAGTGGGACAATGCGGGTACTGATGAGGCACCGAGTAAAACTCAACCTCATACATCTAGTGGAGGTATTTACAACCTTAGGGAAGATCATGACCTTCAAGCGAAGTTTGCATCTTTAGCTAGAAAAGTCGAGGCACTAGAATTGAAAAAGAGTGGTCAATTAAAATCTGTTGAAAACATTGTGTGTCAAATATGTGAAACAAATGAACATTCAATCAATAACTGTCCAACCTTGACTTCTTTTAAGGAATGTCTCCATGAACAAGCCCATGCTTTAAATAGTTTTCAAAGGGCTAACCACAACCTATACTCACAAACATACAACCCTGGTTGGAGAAATCACCAAAATTTCAGTTGGAAGAGTGACAATGCACAAACTTCACAACCACAGTTTTAAGCACACCATAATTTCCAAAATTATCATGGATATGCACCTCCTTATGCTCCACCTCCTACAAAAAATTTTGAGGAAACTTTGTATGCATTCATTGAAAAGCAAGAGACAATCAACACTCAACTTGCTCAAAGCATAATAGATTTTAAAGATAGTCTTGCAAAATTCACATCTGCTCTCAATTTTCAAGAGAAAGGTAAGTTTCCATCTCAACCACAGCAAAATCTCAAGGGGCAATACAATGCAAATGCAAGTAGTTGTGGAAGTCAACACATGGATCAAGTCAAATCAGTCATCACTCTTCGCAGCGGTAAGGTTATTAAAAAACCCACTCTTGAACCTTGTGAGAAAGATGATGAGTCAATCTCTAAGGGTAAGGAAGGGGTTGAATCTGAATATTGCAAGGAAAAGACTGATTCCCTGCCAGCACTTCCATTTCCTCATGCCATAGCCAATCAAGAAGACATCGATGATGAAAAAGGCACCGAAAGTGTTGATGCAGATCTTTTATCAAAAGTGACAACAGATTCGACACCCGACATCACACCAATCAATTATTCTCTTCCTGATGAATCTCTACTTTCTCTTAGTTCAATGCCTTGGTTTGCTAAAATATCAATTTTCTTGCTTCGGGATTTTTGCTAGCTCACTAGAGTACCGAAGACAAAAGAAAATTTTTGAGCAACGTGCAAAACTTTTATTGGGATGACCGTTACTTATTCAATTATCGTCTTGATCAAATATTTCAAAGATGCTTTCCCGATAATGAGGTAAGTAATTTCATTAAATTTTGTCACTCTAAGGCACGTGGGGATCATTTCTCGTCAAAAAACAGGATTGTAGAAATCTTACAAAGCGGATTTTATTGGCCCACCATATTCAAGGAATCACATGCATTCCGCAAAACCTGTGAAAATTGTCAAAAGGTGGGATTTATTTCAAAACACAGAGAGTCTTTAGATAATCTTCTATTGACTCTTAAGTCTCATCATAGTCGAGATAAGCATCGTGTAATTCATGAATTATGAACCATTTTCATAAAGAACATGCTTGGCATAGTCTTGGGAATCTGACTAAAAAAAAGACCCTGTTTGCTAGTTTTTAAGAAGATTGGATGGGAAGCCTATCCCCGACCCATAGAGGGCGTTTAAGCAATTCTTGGACGTAAAACCAAGGGAGCATGTGAGCCACAATCACAACTGCGATTTGAGTCTTAGCTTGTAAAAATTTGTGTCTTTTGATTTTATAAATAGCATAATATTAGTTTTTTGTTGTTTCTTATATTTGTTTAAGTGTGTTTCAGGTTTGTTAGTGTTCGTTATTTCAGGTGATATCTTCTATACTCTATCTTTCTACCTTTAAACATTATCTTCTATACTCTATCTTTCTACCTTAGAACATTGAGGACAATGTCTCGTTTTAGTTGGGGGGAGAGGGTAGTAGTTGATAAAAAAAAATTATTTTTCATTTCATAAAGCATGTGCATAATTATTGTTACTAGGATGACAGAGTAAATGAGCTCTTTTGTGACTCTTGAGATGCATCTTAGTAACCATTCTTAACAAGGTCTATTATAATACTTCTTGAAATATTCAGGTTTACAAACTCTCGCATTGTTATCACTTAATTATGCTCATATACTGATTTAACATGTATTCTTAAACCTTAATTTACACACACACACTTTAACATATGATTGTGGGTTGCATATTGGATTATTACATTCTTTATGTTCTTTTGTTAAAGGTAACAACTAAGGGAAAGGGATTGTATATAATTAAAAAAATAAAAAAAAAAGAAAAAAAATGATAATAATAAAAATGTAGATAAGTTTGGTTTCGTAGCCTCCCTAACCTAAGCAATTAAGCCCGAAGGGGTGTTTTAACACCTAATACCCTAAAGTCAACTGACTTGGGAGCTATTGGCCCAACGCTTGTTACATGGGTTGAGGACAAAAGCTTAAGGAAATCAAACATTGCACTATCTACATATCAGTATCTGCGACCCGAGTTACTAAGCTCGTAGGGGTATCTTAACACCTAATGCCCTAAGACCAACTGGTCTGGGAGTCATTAGCCGAAAGCTCGTTACATGGGTTAAAGATGCATGGTGTTTTTAAATTATATGTATATATATTTAAAAAAAAGACAAAAATAATAATCCCAACCCAAGGAAGTTAACCTTAAACATTAGAACAAAAATTTTGTTTTCTTCCAAGAAAAGCCCCATAATTATGTGTTGATACATTGAGCACAAAAGAAAGGTTTATGAATATCTTGTTAAGAGGTATTGAGTAGGTATACAAATTTAACGAGAGTTTGTTTATGTAGATAGATTAATGGAAGTTAAATGATGAATACCTTGCTTTGTGGAATTTGCAAATTGTTTTTCTTATTTTAACGCTTTGATTACTAGGGACTAGTAATAAGATGGTTGGGGGTGTGATTAGTACTTAAAAGTGCATTTTTATCATGGTTTTATATCATCATTTTGCACTAGAAGTATCAATAACTCCTTAACTAAAGCATATTTTATAATAATATATCTAATAATATAAGATACTAGAGATCAAACTGTCGGAGCTAGATCTACTCCGTCCACCGTTGGATCATCCTCATTTCTTACTATGCTGTTCATTCCGGCCTTCTAGAAACATTGACCGAATGGATCTTCATTCCAATCAACGAGGTGGGAGATATTGATCTCGTAATATTTCTACTGTTCTGCATTTTTAGTTACAGCAGCGTGAATTGGGTTTTGTTGAAGCTTGATCTTCTTTGTTCACCGTTGGATCGTCACCATTGTTTAGTATGTTGTTCGTCAGAACATACTCTACAGCTTGACCGCACGGATCATCATTCCAATCAATAATCGCGAAGATACTGGCCTCGTAATTCTATAATTCTCTTCTCCCTTCATGAACAAATCTGAATCTTGTTGTTTCTGAGATTACATTGTTGTTGTTTCTGAGCTTAGGTTACGTCTTAGACTCAGTTTCTCTTCTTAGAATTTGGTATCTCTAGTATTTGTATGCTGCCATAATGTCCTTATGTTCTGCTGTGGATTCTGTTCCAATGGTTACCTCTAACAATGAACAACACAATGAAGTCAAGTCTGGACATATATTAAGATTAGAGCTACAAGATATGTTGAACAGCCATGGGATGAGGATTTCTCAATTTACTAGTGTTAATCAAGCTGATTCTGAAGCTAGCATAGAGAAGAAACACTCTAATTCCCAAGCTTCTAATATTGTTTCAGAAATGAATCATATGTTGGGTTCTAAAGTTGATGAGTTGAAGGTAGGGTCTCAGAAACAAGACCAGCAAAGCCTTCGCCCCAAATTGAATTTTTTAAATGCTTTGAAGGGTTCTGATGTTGATAACAATGAGGGTAGCAAGAACCTTGGTATTTCTCTAGTTCGTAATCTGCATTTTGTTCCCCCTGCTATGACTGATGGTCGTGTGACACTAGCTCCTCCACTTGATGTGTTTGAGGATGGCTGCGAACTTTGGAAATCCACCCTAGTTGGTCATTTTGTGGGTCAGAAATTACCATATCCCGTTGTTAATTCTATTGCCAAAAGAATCTGGGGCTCCTACGGTCTATCAGAAGTTTTATCTTCGGATAATGGTTTCTTTCTATTCACTTTTGATTCTGTTGATCATGCCACTAATGTGCTGGAAAGAGCCCCATGGCACATGGCAAGCAGACCTTTGGTGCTTAAACGTTGGCAACCGAACATGCAATTTTTGAAAGGTGATTTGGTCAAAGTTCCGGTATGGGTTAGGCTGTATAATGTTCCTCTTGAGTATTGGACTATTAAGGGGTTGAGTTGTGTAGCGAGTGCTATTGGGGTTCCTCTTCATGCTGATCAGACTACATTGTTGCGTCAAAGGCTTAGCTACGCAAGAGTTTGTGTTGAGATTGATGCTACGAAGACGCTGGTTAAGGAATACGACCTTCGCTGTCCAAATGGGTTATTCATAACAATTTCAGCTGATTACGAATGGATACCATCGAAGTGCAATAATTGTAATGTCTTTGGACACACGACAGCGATATGTGCTACTAATAACGGTGAAAATCTTACAATGGAGGCAGAGGGTAAGAGGAAACTAGGAGCTGCGAACTCTAAATCTGCGGATAAACAGCAGAATCAAAATCTGCGGATAAACAGCAGAATCAATTTCAATGGCAGGAGGAAACTAGGAGCTGCGAACTCTAAATCTGCGGATAAACAGCAGAATCAATTTCAATGGCAGGTAGTTGCTAAACGAAATAAGGGTTCTGTGAGTGGTGAGAATGGTCCTTTGGCATCTAAAGTGCGTAACTGTAATGAGAATGGTTGTTCGACATCTGGTACAAATATTTCTGATCGTAATATGAATGAGAAGGCTGCATCAGATGTGACCAATGCTGATTGTTATGAAGATGAAAATCCTACATCTCCTCTTGTTTTGAAGAGTTCACAAGGAGACATGAAGCAGGAGCAGGGGGGTACATGTACTGCTTCAGATCAAAGTTTAGCCATCTCCAATACATCTGATTGTGCGACCGTGAACCAGGTTCTTTTCGTTAATAGTCATGAGCTGAATGTAGATATTGACGCAATGGGAGGTGATACAGATGGGGAACGAACTGATAAGGAGTGGACGTCACCAATCCCGACAAGCCCACAAACTCTGAATTCCACCGAAAGGGAAACTGTTAATCAGTTGGCTATTAAGGCTAGAGACTCTCTAGAGAAAAAGAAAAAGGGTTCGAAAAACTCTTCAAAGAAGAATAAGAAATCTGTCTCCTCGCCTGGGGGCACGTCGAGGTAATCTTTGTGTTGCTTTTGTACTCCTCTCTATTTTCTTATGATTATTGGATGTTGGAATGTAAGAGGTTTGAATGATCCCATAAAGCATTCAGCATTGCGTCAGGTCATCCATCAAGAGAGGATGACTCTTTTCGGTTTGGTTGAAACTCGGGTTAGAGACGAGAATAAATATAATGTTTCTCAACTTCTTCTGCGTAAGTGGTCCTTCTTGTATAATTATGATTTCTCTTGTCGTGACTATTTGGGTTTGTTGGAATGCTGATGTGGTGAAGGTTGATGTCCTCGGAATGTCAGACCAGGCTATTCATGTTTCTCATTAGACCCATTAATATTGTGTAGATATTGAACTGTTATTGTCCAACCTCTTTTTAGATTTTTAACTATATCTAGAGTTATAGAACTCTATTTTAAGCGAGATTGATCTTGTTGTACAGCTAAGACACGAGGCTATAAGTTCTTTGAAGGAAGAAGAACCTAATTCTGGTCCCAGGATGTCAAAATTGCTCATCAATGAACATTGGACTGTTACTGTCCAACTATCACTATCCGACCTTTTTTCAGATTGCTAAGTATATCTAGAGGCATAGAACTCTGTTTCAAGCCAAATTGGTCTAGTTGGAAAGCTAAGATATAAGGCTACAATTTCTCTAAAGGAAGGAGAACCTAGTTCTTCCCCTAAAATAGTTAAAATTGCTTATCAAGGAACATTGGGCTTTTACAGTCTTGATATCAAACTATTATAGTCCGACCTCTCTTTAGATTTTTAACTATATCTAGAGTTATGGAACTCTATTTTAAGCAAGATTGATGTCATTGGAAAGATAAGACATGAGGCTACTGATTAGTACTAAAAAGTGCATTTTTATTAAGGTTTTATGTCATTATTTGGCATTTGAAGTATCAATAACTCTTTAACTAAAACACGTTTTATAATAACATATCTAATAATATAAGATACCTTTAATTTATGGTAAATGTTCATCTTAAATAGAGGCCTATCACATAAATGAAAGGATTGATTGATGAGTTTAAGAATTGAAATTAAAAGAATAAAGAGATGGCCAAACTTATAAAAGAGATGCTGACGCAGTCCAAACTGGAACATTGTTTGGTAATTGAGTCATATCTGGAGCTGTAGATCTTGGATTTAGGTCCATTTTATATGGATGGAAAGGTAAGACATAAGCCTACAACTTTCATAGGAGCCCAAGATTAAAAAGACAAATTTCCAAGTCAAAATTGTAGCAACAACGAAAAAGTCTGAATCTGTCCTGCAGCTCCAAATACTATTCAATGTTTGGCCCATATCTAGAGTTCTAGAAGTCCAAATGACCTCTATTTTTTTTCTAGAAAGCTGAGAAAATTTCCTACAACTTTCATGTTTCAAGTGGTTCTAATTTTGACGTTATAAAAGACGTTTTGGGCAGATTAGAGAAGATAAAGATTGTCACCAAGTTAAGAGTTGCCACCCACTCATCAATTAGTCATCAAATTAATAGTTCCCAATTTTAGCCTACAAAAGGAGGCATTTGCCATATATTTAAGCATCTTGCTTTCCATATCAAGATCATGCTTTTGCTTTCTCTCTTTGTATTTTTGTAATGCTTAAGTTTTGTTTTCATTAATATCTTGTTTATACGTTTCATTTCCTTTCCTTTACCTAGTTAACTTTTATCTTATTTATGTTCTTATCTTGTTTATTTATATTTCTCTCTTTCATTATGTTTAGCTAAGTTTATTATGTCAAGGTGAAAAAGTTACATTAATGGTGTAAGAATAAAAATAGTGTAAACTTAACATGGACTTTATTAATGTTTGATACTTACATGTTTTGTATTTAGGATGTAATCAATGTTGTTAGCTCCTTCTTTCAGACTCGGAGAATGCTTAAAGAAATGAATGCTACATCCATTTCCCTTATTCCTAAAGTTGCCAATCCTACGAGGTTGACAGATTTTCGTCCTATATCTTGTTGCAATACCGTGTACAAATGCATTTCTAAGATTCTAGCTGGGAGAATCAAAGCTGTTTTGCCATCCTTAATAGGTCCGTATCAGACTGCTTTTATCTCTGGACGAAGAATCAGCGACAACATTCTTTTGTCTCAGGAACTAATGAAAGGCTATCATAAATCTACGGGACCTGCCCGTTGTGCTATGAAAGTAGATCTGATGAAGGCTTATGACTCGGTTCGGTGGATTTCGTTGACGCTACGTTAAGAAAAATGGGATTCCCTAGAACAGTCATTGATTGGATTATGGTTTGTGTTACATCATGTCAATTCTCTATCAACGTCAATGGTGAGCTTACAGGTTATTTTCAAGGGAGGAGAGGGCTGCGACAAGGGGATCCACTTTCTCCATATTCGTTTGTCCTATGTATGGAAATCCTTTCGGGGCTATTCTGCAAGATGAGTGCCAACCAAAACTTCAAGTTCCATTGGAGATGCAAGAAGGACAACATTTCTCATCTTTGTTTTGGTGACGACTTGATGATTTTTAGCAAAGGAGATGTAAACTCAATTCGTATGATCAAATTTGTGCTCACAAAGTTTCAAGATCTATCAGGTCTGTATCCAAATCCAAATAAAAGTGACATCTTCTTAAGCGGTGTGTGCCTCTTAAGAGAGGGAAGAAATTATTCGTATTCTTGGGTTTGCAGAGGGGGAGCTCCCTATGAAATATTTGGGAGTGCCTCTTATCTCGTCCAAACTACAGGCTGTTTATTGTAAGGGTCTCGTGGATCGAATCACCTCTAAAGTTCGACATTGGACTTGTAGAACACTCTCGTATGCAGGACGAGTACAACTGATTAATTCAGTTTTATTTTCCATCTAGGTCTATTGGGCATCTCTCTTCCTCTTACCTGGGCAAGTCATAAAAAATGTGGAGCAAATTATGAGATCCTTTCTTTGGTCAGGTTCAGATATGAGAACTACTGGGGCTAAAGGGGCTTGGGATCAGGTATGTCTTCCAAAAAAGGAGGGGGGGCTAGGAATAAAAAGGATAACAGAATGGAACAAGATTGCTTTGGTGAAACACATTTGGAACCTGTGCAATGACTCAGATGGCTCAATCTGGTCTACTTGGATCAGATGTAATCTGTTGCGAGGTAGGAATTTCTGGACAATCAAGACGCCACATAATTGCTCTTGGGCATGGAGAAAGATTCTAAAGCTCAGATCCTTAGCATGGCCGAAGATGAAGTACATCATAGGAGATGGCACGACAACTTCTCTATGGTTTGACAATTGGCATCCTCACAATCCGCTTGCAGATTCTTACGGCGACAGATTCATCTATGATTCAGGTATGGAAAGAAACGCGAAGCTGAATATGCTGATTTATAACTCAGAATGGAAAATTCCTACCACTCAAGCTATTGGCTGGCGCCCCATTGTAGAAGCTATTCCTTCCAATTCTAATCCTATGATAGGGCAAAAGGATGAGATTTCTTGGCTGGATTCACCAAATCATAGATTCTCGATCAAAGTAGCTTGGGAACAACTAAGATTTCATCATCCGATAGTTGAATGGCATGACATTGTGTGGTTCAAGAATGCTGTTCCAAGACATTCGTTTCTTCTATGGGTGGCTGTCCAACAGAAACTCACAACTCAAGATAGACTTCATCGATTTGGTATACATGGTCCCAATAGATGCTCACTATGTCTCCGTAATAACGAAGATCACAACCACGTGTTCTTTGAATGCTCCTCTACTAAAGCGCTCTGGTGGGATGTTTGTGACAGATGCAACATTACAAGAATGACAAAAGGATGGGATGAATGGATTCGATGGGCTACTGTCACTTGGCATGGCAAAAGTTTCATCATTTTTTCTTGTAAACTCAGTTTTGCAGCTACAGTGTATCATATCTGGCAAGAAAGGAATGCAAGGACCTTTGCTGGAATACCTAGAACTCAGAATTTGGTCTTTCATCAAATCGAATGTATCATCCCTGATAAGCTTGATTTGATGAGGAACGTCCTACCAACAGAAGAAAATAAAAGGATCCAACGAGCTTGGAGGGTCAATAACATAGATTCTTCAATTGATATTTAGCTGGTTGTATTGGTTTCCCTAACGAATCAAGTTAGGTATTGAGTTTTCTGTTCGGTGGCTAACTTGTAGCCATCTGTTGTTTTACATTTCTGTTCTCATTGTAAATCTGGGGTATGCCCCTTATAATCTTTGTATCATTTTCCTTTAATATATACATCAACTTACCAAAAAAAAAAATGTTTTGTATTTGTTATCTTGTTCACTCTTTAATACTTTGCTTGTTAAATGACTAATTTAGATTTATGTTGTATTTGTTATCTGGATTTAAAAAAAGAGATGAGTTTAAGTACTAAAATTGAAAGGACAGAGAGAGGGCCAAACTTAGAAAAAGAGATGTTGGTGCAGTCCAAACTGAAACTTAGAAAAAGAGATGTAGATTTCAAATTTAGGTCCATTTTATATAGACGGAAAGGTAAGACAAAGGCTTACAACTTTTATAGGAGTCTTAGATTTAAAAAGACCATTTTCAAGTCCAATTTGTAACAACAACGAAGAAGTCCGAATTTCTCCTGCAACCCAAACATTGTTCAGTGTTTAACCCATATCTTGAATTTTAGAAGTCCAAATGACCTTATTTTTTTTTCTAGAAAGCTGAGATAATTTCCTAGAACTTTCATGAGTACAAATGGTTCGAATTCTGATGTTATCAATGATATTTTATTTAGAAAAAAAATATAAGGATTGTCACCAAGTCAAGATGTGGTCACCCACTTATCAATTATTTATCAAATCAATAGTTCCAAATTTTAGCTTATAAAAGGAGGCATTTACCATGTATTTAGGCATCTTGGTTTCTAGATCAAGATCATGCTCTTGATTTCTCTCTTTGTATTGCTTATGTTTTGCTTTCATTAATATCAAGTTTATACTTTTCATTTCCTTTTCTTGACTTGGTTAACTTTTATCTTATTTGTGTTCTTATTTTGTTTATTTATTTTCTTTCTTTTATTATGTTTAGTTAGGTTTATTATGTCAATGTGAAAAGGTTACACAAATAGTGTAAAAATAAGTATAGTGTAAACTCAATATGGACCTTTATGTTTGATATTAACATGTTTTGTATTTGTTATCTTGTTCACTTTTAATACTTTGCTTGTTAAATGGTTAATATAGATTTATGTTATATAACACTTGGTACAACAAATACTTGGTACTTTCATAGCCCATACTATATGGCATAACTGACACCTCAGCTATGAAAGGAACTTGGTTTGTTGTTAACATAAGTTATAATCATGAATGCTTGATAACCTTTACAAGTATTAGCATAAGTTATACCTCTTTTCAGATAACTTCACCTTACAACTTTTAGTGTAGTTTATTCTCTTTAATTTAATCTAGCCTAGATTTTTTTTTTCCTAGGGTTTATAGTTGTTTTTTCGCTTTAACTTTGCGTTTTCTTTTCAGCTTCAATTAGTCTTCATAAACCTGTCTAAGTGATAATGGCACAAGTGTGAAAGTTTTCTCATTCTTCTCAAGAGAATATCTATTCTCATACTCATCGTGCTTGGCTTTGCTATAAAATTGTCAAGGATGCCTTAACAATAAATGAGTAGCATACAAAGGAATCACATCATGTTGTGCCGTGAATGATTCAAAAATCGGCAACAATGAATCTGACGAAAATGGATGAAGGATGGGTCTGGTTGTATTGTCTTTCTTCAGGCGTTTAGGCTAGATTATAGTATTTTT
>NW_011500958.1:70461-71291 GCF_000495115.2 Populus euphratica | reverse complement strand
GTCCATTTTTCTTAAAAACATTGTTATTAATTGAATTCTCAATATCACAGGCCCCATAAGAATTACTTCATCTTGATCTTAGCTCTCTAGGGAATGCATAGAGTTGAGAATTATAAAACAAAACTTTTTGACCAGTATCAACTTCTTGACAATTTTCACAAGTTTTCAGAATGCGTGCGAGTCCTTGAATATGGTGGGCCAATAAAATCCATTTTGAAATATTTTTGTAGCTATCTTTTTTGACGAGAAATAACTCCCACATGCTTCAGAATGACAAAGTTTAATGACACTACTTACCTCATTGTTAGGAATGAATCTTTGAAATATTTGATCAGGACAATATTTGAATAAGTTAGGGTCATCCCAGTAAAAGTTCTTCACTTTGTTCAAAAAATTTTCTTTATCTTGGGTACTCCAATCAGCTGGCAAATCTCCTAAAGCAAGAAAATTGATATTTTTATCATACCAAGGCATTGGACTAAGAGAAAGTAAGGATTCGTTAGGAAAGTAATCTTCGATTGGTGTGATGTGAGATGTCGAATTTGTTGTCACTTTTGATAAAAGATTCGTATCAATATTTTCGGTGTGTTTTTCATCTGTGATTTCTTTCTCAAAATAAATCATTTGCAAATCTTCAGATTCATCTAACTCATTTTTACTTAAAGTAGATTTAAGTTGATCATAAACTAATTCGTCAATATGATCTACTTCTTGTAAATCATTATCATCTCCAGGTTGCTTGTTGATTAGTACTTAAAAGTGCATTTTTATCATGGTTTTATATCATCATTTTGCACTTGAAGTATCAATAACTCATTAACTAAAGTATG
>NW_011500958.1:58045-70163 GCF_000495115.2 Populus euphratica | reverse complement strand
TAGTAGTAGTAGTAGTAGTAGTAGTAGTAGTAGTAGTAGTAGTAGTAGTAGTAGTAGTAGTAGTAGTAGTAGTAGTAGTAGTAGTAGTAGTAGTAGTAGTAGTAGTAGTAGTAGTAGTAGTAGTAGTAGTAGTAGTAGTAGTAGTAGTAGTAGTAGTAGTAGTAGTAGTAGTAGTAGTAGTAATAATAATAATAATAAAGAAAGAGAAGAAGAAGAAGATGATGAGAACTTTGAGATGGAATATTAATGTAACGATTAAACAATGATAATAACAAATGTCAAGGTTAGAGGTTCCACTAATGGTATATCAAACAAGTATAGTATAAACTCTTATTATTGAATTGGAAACCACACACAAAGGAGGTTCCAATCAGATTATATATTGTTAACATGATTACATTAGTCATCTTATTCAATTAATGCTAATACTTGTAAATCTCGTCAAGCATTCATGATTATAACTTATGTTAACAACAAATCAAGTTCCTTTCATAGCTCAGGTGTCGGTTATACCATACATTATGGGCTATGAAAGTGCCAAGCATTTGTTGTACCAAGTGTTATACAACATAAATCAAGATTAGTCATTTAACAAGCAAAGTATTAAAGAGTGAACAAGATAGCAAATATAAAACATGTTAGTATCAAACATTAAAGTCCATATTAAGTTTACATTATACTTATTCTTACACCATTAGTGTAACCTTTTCACCTTGACATAATTAACTTAGCTAGACATAATGAAAGAAAGCAAAATAGATAAACAAAATAAGAACATAAAAGTTAACTAAGTAAAGGAAAGGAAATGAAAGGCATAAACTTAATATTAATGAAAACAAAGCATAAAAAATACAAAGAGAGAAAGGAAGAGCATGATCTTGATCTGGAAATCAAGATGCCTAAATGCATGGCAAATGCCTCCTTTTATAGGCCAAAAATGGGAACTATTGATTTGATGACTAATTGATAAGTGGGTGACCAACTTTTGACTTGGTGACAATCCTTATCTTCTCTTGTCTGCCCAAAACGTCATTGATAACGTCAAAATTGGAGCCAGTTGTAAACATGAAAGTTGTAGGCAATTGTCTCAGCTTTCTTGTGTAAAAATTTCAGCTCATTTGGACTTCTAGAACTCCAGATATGGCCAAAATACCGAATAGTGCTCGGGCTGGAAGACAGATTCGGGCTTCTTTGTTGTTGCTACAATTTGGACTTGATAATGGCCTTTTTAGATCTTGGGCTCCATATGAAAGTTGTAGGCCTATGTCTTACCTTTCCATCCATATAAATTGGACCTAAATCTGAGATCTGTAGCTCCAGATATGACCCAATTACCGAACAGTGTTCCGGTTTGGATTGCACCGACATCTCTTTTCTAAGTTTGGCCATCTCTTTATCCTTGCAATTTAAGTTCTTCAAGTCATCAATCAATCCTTTCATTTATGTGATAGGCCTGCATTAAAAATAGACATTTACCATAAATTATAGGTATCTTATATTATTAGATACATTATTATAAAACATATTTTAGTTAAGGAGTTATTGATACTTCAAGTGCAAAATGATGATATAAAACCATGATAAAAATGCACTTTTAAGTACTAATCACACCCCCCAACCAGCTTATTACTAGTCCCTAGTAATCAAAGCGTTAAAATAGAAAACAAATTTGCAAATTTCACAAAGCAAGGTATTCATCATTTAACTTCCATTAATCTATCCAGATAAACAAACTCTCATTAAATTTATATATCTGCTCAATACCACTTAACAAGATATTAATAAACCTTTCTTTTGTGCTCAATGTATCAACACATAATTATGGGGCTTTTCTTGGAAGAAAACAAAATTTTTGTTCTAATGTTTAAGGTTAACTTCCTTGGGTTGGGATTATTATTTTTGTCTTTTTTTTTTAATGTATATACATATAATTTAAAAATATCATGCATCTTTAACCCATGTAATGAGCTTTCAGCTAATGACTCCCAGACCAGTTGGTATTAGGGCATTAGGTGTTAAGACACCCCTACGAGCTTAGTAACTCGGGTCGCAGATACTGATATGTAGATAGTGCAATGTTTGATTCCTTTAAGCTTTTCTCCTCAACCCATGTAACAAGCGTTGGGCCAATAGCTCCCAAGTCAGTTGACTTTAGGGTATTAGGTGTTAAAACACCCCTTCGGGCTTAATTGCTTAGGTTAGGGAGGCTACGAAACCAAACTTATCTACATTTTTATTATCATCATTTTTTTTTTCTTTTTTTTTTTTTTTTTTTTTTTTTTTTTTTTTTTTTTTTTTTTTTTTTTTTTTTTTTTTCTTTTTAATTATATACAATCCCTTTCCCTTAGTTGTTACCTTTAACAAAAGAACATAAATAATGTAATAATCCAATATGCAACCCACAATCATATGTTAAAGTGTGTGTGTGTAAATTAAGGTTTAAGAATACATGTTAAATAAGTATATGAGCAGAATTAAGTGGTAACAATACGAGAGTTTGTAAACCTGAATATTTCAGGAAGTATTATAATAGACCTTGTTAAGAATGGTTACTAAGATGCGTCTCAAGAGTCACTTTAACAAAAGAACTCCTTTACTCTGCCATCCTAGTAACAACAATTATGCACATGCTTTATGAAATGAAAAACAAATTTTTTTTTTTATCAACTACTACCCTCTCCCCCCAACCAAAACGAGACATTGTCCTCAATGTTCTAAGGTAGAAAGATAGAGTATAAAAGATATCACCTGAAATAACGAACACTGACAAAACCTGAAACACACTGAAACAAAAATAAGAAATAACAAAACATAATAATAAAACCAAAAGACACAAAAATTCACAAATGAAGGCTCAAATCCAATCTAAGCTTTTTACGGCTTCCCGTAGATGACCAATTTATGCGACTCATGGAAGGATCAATCACAGGAATGAAAGATTGTAGTTGGTCAATTAATTATTCAGCAGTAGCAGCAGAGATTATGATTTGTCGTGCAGAAGATGTTAGAAATTCCTGTTCCACAGCATGATCAAGAAAAGACAACAACTTATCATAATAACCATTAACATTTAACAAACCTATGGGTTTATGGTGAATGTGCAGTTGAGCCCAAAAGGAAATATGAAAGATCTCTTCCAATGTACCTAGACCACCTGGTAAAGCAATGAAGGCATCAGCATGGTTAAACATTGCATTCATTCGAGCTGACATTGTGGAGACCTGAAGTTCCTCTCCAATTGTTTTTCCAATGATGTCCCCTTGTGCTAAAGCTTCGGGGACAACCCCCAAAACTTGACTACCTTCAAAAAATGCAGCTATTGACACACCTCCCATTAACCCAAGACTGCCTCCCCCATACACTAAATGAATCTTTCTCTCAGCTAGCACTTGACCAAGATGATTTGCTGATTCTAAAAACTCATTTTCTTTCCCAGGACTAGATCCACCGAAACCACAAATATTTCTTATATGATGACTTGAGGAACTTGCCATTTCTACACACTTCTGTATTTGTTGAATGTATGGGTTGAGTAGAAATGAAAGGAAGGAAGAGAGGGTTTTATAGATGAGAAATTAAAAAGGCAATCATAACACCTATATGTAGGCCAGCTGGAGTCTCACACACTCTCTCTCCCTCTCTTTATTTATTTATTTATTTACTTTTGAAAAAGCATGTGTATGTACAGGTAGTTGTGATTGTGGCTCATATCTTCCCTTGGTTTTACGTTCCAAGAACGACTTAAACGCCCTCTATGGGTCGGGGATAGGCTTCCCATCCAGTTTTCTTAAAAACTGGCAAACAGGGGCTTTTTTAGTCAGATTCCCAAGACTAAGTCAATCATGTTCTTTATGAAATAGTGGCCATAAATCATGAATTGCATGATGCACATCTCCACTAGGATGAATCTCAAGAGTCAATAGAAGATTATCTAAAGACTCCTTACTCGGGCCATCCTTAATGAATTGTATTTTATCTTCACGGTTTATAGATACCATTCCTAAAGAACGACATTGTGTATTACAAGTCCATCTAGCACATTGATGACAGACTTCTAGTCGTTTTGCACGATGTTTCTTTGCAAAAGTGCTTTTACCTGTTCCAAGCATGTGTGAAATGAAGGAATTATAGGACTCACCTGATAATTGAACCTTTGCATCAATCAACCAGCGAATATCTTTAGGAATTCCATGATTCATTAATAATCTCAATCTTGCACATCTAGCATGGTAAATTTTTGTAAACGCATTCTGAGACAAAGCGGGAAAATACTTTTTCAATTTTTCAAGATTTGTGTCCATTTTTAAATGAGAATTAGAAGAGAAATTCAAAGAATTGCACAAATATATACACAGATATCAGTTATTATGGAAAACTGAAAGAACCAACTTAAGTCACGGAGTACTGTTGTCTGCCATTTTACCGGGGTGAGAGAAACTAGCAAAAAAATCACTAAAAAAGAAACACAAAAACAATGTGAGAAAAACAAAATAATCAACCTTTATCTACAAGATCATTCAAACTAGTTGATTCATTTTCACTAGGAAAATTATCAAAGTAAGCTTTCAAACGATGTCCATTTTCCTTAAAATCATTGTAATTCATTGAATTCTCAATATCACAGGCCCCATAAGTATTGCTCCATCTTAATCTTAGCTCTTTAGGGAATGCATAGAGTTGAGAATTATAAAACAAAACTTTTTGACCAGTATCAACTTTTTGACAACTTTCACAAGTTTTGCAGAATGCATGCGTGTCCTTGAACATGGTGGGCTAATAAAATCCATTTTGAAAGATTTTTGTAGCTGTCTTTTTTGACAAGAAATAACTTCCACATGCTTCAAATGACAAAGTTTAATGACACTACTTACCTCATTGTCGGGAATGAATATTTGAAATATTTGATCAGGACAATATTTGAATAAGTTAGGGTCATCGCAATAAAAGCTCTGCACTTCGTTCAAAAACTTTTCTTTGTCTTGGGTACTCCAATCAGCTAGCAAATCTCCTAAAGCAAGAAAATTGATATTTTTATCATACCAAGGTATTGGACTAAGAGAAAGTAAGGATTCATTAGGAAAGTAATCATCGATTGGTGTGATGTCAGATGTCGAATTTGTTGTCACTATTGACAAAAGATTTGCATCAACATTTTTGGTGCGTTTTTCATCCGTGATTTCTTCCTCAGAATAAATCATTTGCAAATCCTCAGATTCATCCAATTCATTTTTACTTAAAGTAGATTCAAGTTGATCATAAACTAATTCGTCAATATGATCTACTTTTTGTAAATCATTATCATCTCCAGGTGGTTTGCAAATGTTGAAAATATTCATCTCCAATGTCATGTTTCCAAATGATAGCTTCATCAGTCCATTCCTACAATTAATCAATGCATTAGAGGTTGCAAGAAACAGACGTCCTAAAATAACAGGAAATGAATTACATGCTTCAACAGGTTCTGTGTCCAAGACAACAAAATCCACAGGATAAATGAATTTATCGACTTGTACTAACACATCTTCAATTATTCCTCTAGGCACTTTTACAGATCTATCGGCAAGTAAAAGAGTTATAGAAGTTGGTTTTAACTCACCTAGATTGAGACTCTAAAAAACTGAATATGAAAGTAAATTCACACTAGCACCAAGATCAAGTAAGGCTCTTTCAATTTTATGCTCTCCAATAAAGCAAGAAATTGTAGGATAACCAGGGTCTTTATATTTCAAAGCATTATTGTTTTGAAGAATAGCACTTACTTGTTCGGCTAGAAAGGCTTTCTTTTTCACATTCAGTTTTCTCTTCATAGTGCATAGATCTTTCAAAAATTTAGCATAGGAAGGAATCTATTTAATAGCATCCAGCAAAGGTATATTGATTCTTACCTGTTTGAAAGTTTCAAAAATTTCAGAGTTATGATTGACTTTCCTTTGTTTGGTCATGGCTTGAGGAAATGGAAGTGCTGGCGGAGAATCAGTCTTTTTGTTGCAATTTTCAGATTCAACCCCTTCCTTACCCTCAGAGATTGACTCATCATCTTTCTCATAAGGCTCAAGAGAGGGTTTTTCAATAACCTTACCACTACGCAGAGTAGTGACTGATTTGACTTGATCCATGTGTTGGCTTCCGGAACTACTTGCATTTGTATTGTATTACCCTTTGGGATTTTGTTGTGGTTGAGATGGAAACTTACCTTTCTCTTGGAAACTGAGAGCAGATGTTAATTTTGCAAGAGTATCTTTAAAATCTGTCATGTTTTGAGCAAGCTGAGTATTGATTGTCTCTTGCTTTTCAATGAATGCATGCAATGTTTCCTCAAGATTTCTTCTAGAAGGTGGAGCATAAGGAGGTGCATATCCATGAGAATTTTGGAAATTATGGTGTGTTTGAAACGATGGTTGTGAAGTTTGTGCATTGTTGTTCTCACTCTTCCAACTGAAATTTGGGTGATTTCTCCAACCAGGGTTGTATGTTTGGGAGTATGGGTTGTGGTTGGCCCTTTGGAAACTGTTTAAAGCATGGCTTTGTTCATGGAGACATTCCTTAAAAGAAGGCAAGGTTCGACAATCGTTGGTTGAGTGTTCATTTGTTTCACAAATTTGACACACAATGTTTTTAACAGATTTTAATTGACCACTCTTTTTCAATTCTAATGCCTCGACTTTTCTAGCTAAAGATGCAAACTTGGCTTGAAGGTCATGATCTTCCCTAAGGTTGTACATACCTCCACTAGATGTATGAGGTTGAGTTTTACTCGGTGCCTCATAAGTACCCGCGGTGTCCCAATTTTGAGCATTTTCAGCTAACAAGTCTAAGTACTCCACTGCTTCATCAGGGTTTTTATCTTCAAAAGTTCCATTGCACATCAATTCAACCATTTGCCTATCTTTAGGTGTTAACCCTTCATAGAAATGTGAAATCAATCTCCATGTTTCAAAACCATGATGAGGGCAAGTACTAAGCAAGTCTCGATACCTATCCCAACATTGCTAAAATATTTCTCCTGGTTTTTGAGTGAAAGTGGTGATTTGTCTTTTGAAAGAGTTTGTTCTATGAGATGGGAAAAACCTCTTCAAAAACTGTTGTTGCATTTCATCCCAAGCACGAATGGATCCTGGTCTTAAATTTTATAGCCATGTTTTAACTTTATCTTTTAATGAAAAAGGAAAAAGCTTTAATCTGATGGTGTTCATGCTACAATTTAAATTATTATATATGTTGCAGACCTCCTCAAATTCCCTTAAATGCAAGTATGGATTTTCCAATTCTAAGCCATGAAAAGAAGGTAAAAGTTGAATAATGTCTGGTTTAAAATTAAAATGAGATGCATCGGGAGGAAAAACTATGCATGATGGTACACTTGTTCTTGTGGGATTCATGTGGTCTCTAAGTGTTCTAGCACGATTATTCTCATTATGAAGTGATTGATTATCTTCTTCGGCCATATTTTCTGAAAATGATGAGGATACCCTACAAAATCTACCACTTGATGTACGTGACCACACTCTTATATTTGCTATCTTGTTCACTCTTTAATACTTTGCTTGTTGACACGACTAAAAGATTGATGAACTTACCTCCCCGGCAACGGCGCCAAAAACTTGACACGACTAAAAGATTGATGCCTTCTCCCAAGTGCAGGAGTGTCGAAGTAATAAAAAACCCGGCAAGACCGGGGTCGAACCACCTGGAGGTTAATTGTACAAATTATAAACGATAATAGTACAACAACAATAATAATAATAATAACAACAACAATAATAATAGTAATAACAATAATAACAATAATGACAATAACAATAATAACTATAATAATAATAATAATAATAATAATTAATAACAATAATAATAATAATAATAATAATAATTAATAACAATAATAATAATAACAACAACAACAACAATAATAACAATAATAACAACAACAACAACAACAACAATAATAATACTACTACTACTAGTAGTAGTAGTAGTAGTAGTAGTAGTAGTAGTAATAATAATAAAGAAAGAGAAGAAGAAGAAGATGATGAGAACTTGGAGATGGAAAATTAATGTAAGCATTAAACAATAATAATAACAAATGTCAAGGTTAGAGGTTCCACTAATGATATGTCAAACAAGTATAGTATAAACTCTTATTATTCAATTGGAAACCACACACAAAGGAGGTTCCAATCAGATTATAGATTGTTAACATGATTACATTAGTCATCTTATTCAATTAATGCTAGTACTTGTAAATCTCGTCAAGCATTCATGATTATAACTTATGTTAACAACAAATCAAATTCCTTTCATAGCTCAGGTGTCGATTATACCATACAGTATGAACTATGAAAGTGTCAAGCATTTGTTGTACCAAGTGTTATACAACATAAATCAAGATTAGTCATTTAACAAGTAAAGTATTAAAGAGTGAACAAGATAACAAATACAAAACATGTTAGTATAAAACATTAAAGTCCATATTAAGTTTACACTATACTTATTCTTACACCATTAGTGTAACCTTTTCACCTTGACATAATTAACTTAGCTAGACATAATGAAAGAAAGAAAAATAGATAAACAAAATAAGAACATAAATAAGATAAAAGTTAACTAAGTAAAGGAAAGGAAATGAAAGGCATAAACTTGATATTAATGAAAGCAAAGCATAAACATTACAACAAATACAAAGAGAGAAAGGAAGAACATGATCTTGATCTGGAAACCAAGATGCCTAAATGCATGACAAATGCCTCCTTTTATAGGCCAAAATTGGGAACTATTTATTTGATGACTAATTGATGAGTGGGTGGCCAACTCTTGACTTGGTGATAATCCTTATCTTCTCTTGTCTGCCCAAAACGTCATTGATAACGTCAAAATTGGAGCCACTTGAAAACATGAAAGTTGTAGGAAATTGTCTCAGCTTTCTTGTGTAAAAACTTCAGCTCATTTCGACTTCTAGAACTCCATATATGGCTAAAATACTGAACAGTGCTCGGGCTGGAGGACATATTCGGGCTTCTTTGTTGTTGCTACAATTTGGACTTGAAAATGACCTTTTTAGATTTTGGGCTCCATATGAAAGTTGTAGACCTATGTCTTACCTTTCCATCCATATAAAGTAGACCTAAATCTAAGATCTATAGCTCCAAATATGACCCCATTACCGAACAGTGTTCCGATTTGGATTGCACCGACATCTCTTTTCTAATTTTGGTCATCTTTTTGCCCTTGCAATTTAAGTTCTTATAGTCATCAATAAATCCTTTCATTTATGTGATAGGCCTGCATTTAAAATGAACATTTACCACAAATTAAAGGTATCTTATATTATTAGATATATTATTAAAAAACATGCTTTAGTTAAGGAGTTATTGATACTTCAAGTGCAAAATGATGATATAAAACTATGATAAAAATGCACTTTTAAGTACTAATCACTTGTTAAATGACTAATCTTGATTTATATTGTATAACACTTGGTACAACAAATGCTTGACATTCATAGCCCATATTGTATGGTATAACCGACACCTGAGCTATGAAAGGAACTTGATTTGTTGTTAACATAAGTTATACTCATGAATGCTTGACGAGATTTACAAGTATTAGCATTAATCGAATAAGATGACTAATGTAATCATGTTAACAGTCTATAATCAGATTGGAACCTCCTTTGTGTGTGATTTCCAATTAAATAATAAGAGTTTATACGATACTTTTTTGACATACCATTAGTGGATCCTCTAACCTTGCCATCGTTTGTTATCGTTGTTAAATATTTACGTTAATATTCCATCTCAAAGTTCTCATCATCATCATCTTCTTCTTCTTCTTCTTCTTCTTCTTTTTCTTTATTATTATTATTGTTGTTAGTATTACTACTACTACTACTACTACTACTACTTCTATTATTATTATTATTACTATTATTATTGCTGTTATTACTATTATTATTGTTGTTGTTGTTATTTTTATTGTTGTTGTATTTTGTTGTTATTGTTATTATTATTGTTGTTGTTATTGTTATTGTTATTGTTGTTGTATTATTGTTATTTATAATTTGTACAATTAACCTCCTTGTGGTTCGACCCCGGACTTGCCGCGTTATTTATTACTTCGACACTCCTGCACTTGGGAGAAGACATCAATCTTTTCGTCATGTCAAGTTTTTGGCGCCGTTGCCGGGGAGGTAAGTTCTTGCATAAATTATAGTAGTTATTTTATTTTCTCTTTTCACTTTTCTTATATATAACTTTGTTTCTTTTCTCTTGTTTCTTCTTCTTTTGTTTTCTTTTTCCTTTTATTCTATTCCTACACGTGCATGAGAGAGTGGTCACGTACGTCAAGTGGTAGATTTTGTAGGGTATCCTCATTATTTTCAGAAAATATGGCCGAAGAAGATAATGAATCACTTCATAATGAGAATAATGAGAATAACTGTGCTAGAACACTTAGAGACCACATGAATTCCACAAGAACAAGTGCACCATCATGCATATTTTTTCCTCCCGATGCATCTCATTTTAATCTTAAACCGGGCATTATTCAACTTTTACCTTCTTTTCATGGCTTAAAATTAGAAAATCCATACTTGCATTTAAGGGAATTTCAGGAGGTCTGCAACACATATAATAATTTAAATTGTAGCATGAACACCATCAGATTAAAGCTTTTTCCTTTTTCATTAAAAGATAAAGCTAAAACATGGCTACAAAATTTGAGAACAGGATCCATTTGTGCTTGGGATGAAATGCAATAACAGTTTTTAAAGAAGTTTTTCCCATCTCATCGAACAAACTATTTCAAAAGAGAAATCACCACTTTCACTCAAAAACCAGGATAAACATTTTACCAATGTTGGGATAGGTATCGAGACTTGCTTAATACTTGCCCCCATCATGGTTTTGAAACATGGAGATTGGTTTCATATTTTTATGAAGGGTTAACACCTAGAGATAGGCAAATGGTTGAATTGATGTGCAATGAAACTTTTGAAGATAAAGACCCTGATGAAGCAATGGAGTACTTAGACTTGTTAGATGAAAATGCTCAAAATTGGGACACCGCGGGTACTTATGAGGCACCGAGTAAAACTTAACCTCATACATTTAGTGGAGGTATGTACAACCTTAAAAAAGTTGAGGCACTAGAATTGAAAAAGAGTGGTCAATTAAAATCTGTTGAAAACATTGTGTGTCAAATATGTGAAACAAATGAACACTCAACCAATAACTGTCGAACCTTGCCTTCTTTTAAGGAATGTCTCCATGAACAAGCCCGTGTTTTAAACAGTTTCCAAAGGACCAACCACAACCCATGCTTACAAACATACAACCTTGGTTGGAGAAATCACCTAAATTTTAGTTGGAAGAGTGAGAACAACAATGCACAAACTTCACAACCACCGTTTCAAGCACACCACAATTTCCAAAATTCTCATGGATATGTACCTCCTTATGCTCCACCTCCTAAAAGAAATCTTGAGGAAACAGTACATGCATTCTTTGAAAAGCAAAAGACAATCAATACTCAACTTGCTCAAAACATGACAGATTTTAAAGATACTCTTCCAAAATTAACATCTGCTCTCAGTTTCTAAGAGAAAGGTAAGTTTTCATCTCAACCACAATAAAATTCCAAGGGGCAATACAATGCAAATACAAGTAGTTCTAGAAGCCAACACATGGATCAACTCAAATCAGTCACTACTCTTCGCAGTGGTAAGGTTATTGAAAACCCTACTGTTGAACCTTGTGAGAAAGATGATGAGTCAATCTCTAAGGGTAAGGAAGGGGTTGAATCTGAAAATTATAAAGAAAAGACTGATTCCCCGCCAGCACTTCCATTTCCTCATGTCATGACCAAACAAAGGAAAGTCAATCACAACTTTAAAATTTTTGAAACTTTCAAACAGGTAAGAATCAATATACCTTTGTTGAATGCTATTAAATAGGTTTTTTCCTATGCTAAATTTTTGAAAGATCTATACAAGGTGAAGAGGAAACTCAATGTGAAAAAAAAAGCCTTTTTAGCCGAACAAGTATGTGTCATTCTTCAGAACAATAATGCTTTGAAATATAAAGACCCTGGTTGTCCTACAATTTCCTGCTTTATTGGAGAGCAT